>NW_026691659.1:0-60088 GCF_020826845.1 Diceros bicornis minor
GAAAGGCTCTGTGGAGTCAGACGTGCCGAGACAGGCAGATGGCACCAGAGGGTTTGGGGGCCAGGGCGCAAGTGGGCTAGCCCCTCCTCCCGGGAGTCGGGGAGGCCCGGCCTTCCTAGTGCCCAGGCCACGGCTCCGGGGAGAAACCCGCCATGGAGGGCACGCGGGAGGCCCTCTGCCTGAGGTGGCAGGTGTCACGCCAGGGCCACTGCAAGCCTGGCTCGGCTTGCCTGCTTTCTCCAAAGGAGGCTGGCCGACCAGCCGAACCTGGCACCTGGGCCAGGCCCCTTCCAAGGGGACGAGTTCCAGAGGCTAGAGCCCTGGGGGCGGCTGCCAAGTCTCCTGGGGCGTGTGCTGGGCCCCCGTCAGAGGAGGAAGCAGCAGCCTGGTAAATCGGTGTTGTGCCAGGCCTGAGATCTGGAGGCCTCCCACAGCCGGGTCCCTGTCCTGCCCAGGCCCCCCGAGGGAGGACGATGGTCGGGCAGTGGCGAGCGGGGTGGGGCTGGGCGCCGAGCCTGCCCTTGGATGCCCCGGGGAAGGGCGCCGGGGGATGGGCTGCCCCTGGCCGGGTCTGAGGGACCGACCCAGCTCGGGGCTGTCGGGGGCAGAGAGAGAACACACCTCCGCCCTTTCCCTTCAGGTTTCTTAGGGCTGGCCAAATCCTTCCCAAGACAGCTTGTCTGGAGAAAATCAGACCCAGCTGAAGAACATGTGTCCATGGGGGAAACCGGGAAACTGAGTCTCCCCACACAATAGCAGAGATTCTCATCTTGCATCCTCTCCTGAGCTAATGACAAAGGTGGATGTCCCGGGTGGGCCTGTGGAATGGGAGAGGAGAGGAAGTCTATTGTCATGCAGAGGGACATGGAAAGACTTGTCTGAAGCTTATCCCCTGCACTGGGGTCAGGTCGGGAAGGGGACGGCACAGAGGTGAGCAGGAACCAACCGGCCTCTCTGTGGTGGGGCTGGCCCCGGGGCAGGCGTGGGGGTGATGGCTGGAAGTGGGATGGCGCGTGAGTTGGCACCAGCCAGCGGTGGAGGCAGAGACTCAGAGGTCAGGGATCTCTCTCTCTGTCTCTGTCTCTCTCTCTCTCCCTCAGGGAGCTGAGGAGAGTAAGGTGGCGCCCCCTGCCACCTCGCCTACCTCTCCATGGGCCCTTCTTTCTCTGGCCGCTCCGGGAGCCCTGCGGGCTTGGGTTCAACCCCCCACACACCGCACAGGCCAAGGGCGCATGCGCGACCGCCGGGGCCTAGGGCTGGCCTCGGGGGGGGGGGGGGTTCTCAGTGAAGGCCCCGCCCTCCCTCCAGGCTCTGACCCCAGCTGCAGCTCTTCCATCGCCGCCCCTTCTGGACTCGGCTTCAGCTGTCTCCCTCCCCTCCCCCACTCCCACTCAGCTTGCAGGCCGCTTCCCTGCCTTGAAAGCATTGCTCTGGCCCCTCAGGGCCACAGACCTACTGGGCTTCAAGCTCAAGGCTCTGCCTGGGCCTGCTGCTTCGGCCAGGGGCTCATTTTTTCCTGGAAAGACAAAGCCATGGCCTCACCCCACGCCTGCACTTTGCCACGGCAGGCAGCCCAGATGTAGGAAAGGCTCTGTGGAGTCAGAAGTGCCGAGACAGGCAGATGGCACCAGAGGGTTTGGGGGCCAGGGCGCAAGTGGGCTAGCCCCTCCTCCCGGGAGTCGGGGAGGCCCGGCCTTCCTAGTGCCCAGGCCACGGCTCCGGGAGAAACCCGCCATGGAGGGCACGCGGGAGGCCCTCTGCCTGAGGTGGCAGGTGTCACGCCAGGGCCACTGCAAGCCTGGCTCGGCTTGCCTGCTTTCTCCAAAGGAGGCTGGCCGACCAGCCGAACCTGGCACCTGGGCCAGGCCCCTTCCAAGGGGACGAGTTCCAGAGGAAGAGCCCTGGGGGCGGCTTGCCAAGTCTCCTGGGGCGTGTGCTGGGCCCCCGTCAGAGGAGGAAGCAGCCTGGTAAACGGTGTGCCAGGCCTGAGATCTGGAGGCCTCCCACAGCCGGGGTCCCTGTCCTGCCCAGGCCCCCCCGAGGGAGGACGATGGTCGGGCAGTGGCGAGCGGGGTGGGGCTGGCGCCGAGCCAGCCCTTGGATGCCCCGGGGAAGGGCGCCGGGGGATGGCTGCCCATGGCCGGGTCTGAGGGACCGACCCAGCTCGGGGCTGTCGGGGGCAGAGAGAGAACCCCCCTCGGCCCTTTCCCTTCAGGTTCTTAGGGCTGGCCAAATCCTTCCCAAGACAGCTTGTCTGGAGAAATTCAGACCCAGCTGAAGAACATGTGTCCATGGGGGAAACCCGGGAAACTGAGTCTCCCCACACAATAGCAGAGATTCTCATCTTGCATCCTCTCCTGAGCTAATGACAAAGGTGGATGTCCCGGGTGGGCCTGTGGAATGGGAGAGGAGAGGAAGTCTATTGTCATGCAGAGGGACATGGAAAGACTTGTCTGAAGCTTATCCCCTGCACTGGGGTCAGGTCGGGAAGGGACAGCACAGAGGTGAGCAGGAACCAACTGGCCTCTCTGTGGTGGGGCTGGCCCCGGGGCAGGCGTGGGGGTGATGGCTGGAAGTGGGATGGCGCGGTGAGTTGGCACCAGCCAGCGGTGGAGGCAGAGACTCAGAGGTCAGGGATCTCTCTCTCTGTCTCTGTCTCTCTCTCTCTCCCTCAGGGAGCTGAGGAGAGTAAGGTGGCGCCCCCTGCCCACCTCGCCTACCTCTCCATGGGCCCTTCTTTCTCTGGCCGCTCCGGGAGCCCTGCAGGCTTGGGTTCAACCCCCCACACACCGCACAGGCCAAGGGCGCATGCGCGAACCGCCGGGGCCTAGGGCTGGCCTCGGGGGGGGGGGGGGGGGTCCTCAGTGAAGGCCCCGCCCTCCCTCCAGGCTCTGACCCTAGCTGCAGCTCTTCCATCGCCGCCCTTCTGGACTCGGCTTCAGCTGTCTCCCTCCCCTCCCCCACTCCCACTCAGCTTGCAGGCCGCTTCCCTGCCTTGAAAGCATTGCTCTGGCCCTGAGGGCCACAGACCTACTGGGCTTCAAGCTCAAGGGCTCTGCCTGGGCCTGCTGCTTCGGCCAGGGGCTCATTTTTTCCTGGAAGACAAAGCCATGGCCTCACCCCACGCCTGCACTTTGCCACGGCAGGCAGCCCAGATGTAGGAAAGGCTCTGTGGAGTCAGAAGTGCCGAGACAGGCAGATGGCACCAGAGGGTTTGGGGGCCAGGGCGCAAGTGGGCTAGCCCCTCCTCCCGGGAGTCGGAGGAGGCCCGGCCTTCCTAGTGCCCAGGCCACGGCTCCGGGGAGAAACCCGCCATGGAGGGCACGCGGGAGGCCCTCTGCCTGAGGTGGCAGGTGTCACGCCAGGGCCACTGCAAGCCTGGCTCGGCTTGCCTGCTTTCTCCAAAGGAGGCTGGCCGACCAGCCGAACCTGGCACCTGGGCCAGGCCCCTTCCAAGGGGACGAGTTCCAGAGGCTAGAGCCTGGGGGCGGCTGCCAAGTCCTCCTGGGGCGTGTGCTGGGCCCCCGTCAGAGGAGGAAGCAGCCTGGGTAAACGGTGGTGCCAGGCCTGAGATCTGGAGGCCTCCCACAGCCGGGTCCCTGTCCTGCCCAGGCCCCCCGAGGGAGGACGATGGTCGGGCAGTGGCGAGCGGGGTGGGGCTGGCGCCGAGCCTGGCCCTTGGATGCCCCGGGGAAGGGCGCCGGGGGATGGGCTGCCCCTGGCCGGGTCTGAGGGGACCGACCCAGCTCGGGGCTGTCGGGGGCAGAGAGAGAACCCCCCTCCGCCCTTTCCCTTCAGGTTCTTAGGGCTGGCCAAATCCTTCCCAAGACAGCTTGTCTGGAGAAAATCAGACCCAGCTGAAGAACATGTGTCCATGGGGGAAACCCGGGGAAACTGAGTCTCCCCACACAATAGCAGAGATTCTCATCTTGCATCCTCTCCTGAGCTAATGACAAAGGTGGATGTCCCGGGTGGGCCTGTGGAATGGGAGAGGAGAGGAAGTCTATTGTCATGCAGAGGGACATGGAAAGACTTGTCTGAAGCTTATCCCCTGCACTGGGGTCAGGTCGGGAAGGGACGGCACAGAGGTGAGCAGGAACCAACCGGCCTCTCTGTGGTGGGGCTGGCCCCGGGGCAGGCGTGGGGGTGATGGCTGGAAGTGGGGATGGCGCGTGAGTTGGCACCAGCCAGCGGTGGAGGCAGAGACTCAGAGGTCAGGGATCTCTCTCTGTCTCTGTCTCTCTCTCTCTCCCTCAGGGAGCTGAGGAGAGTAAGGTGGCGCCCCCTGCCCACCTCGCCTACCTCTCCATGGGCCCTTCTTTCTCTGGCCGCTCAGGGAGCCCTGCGGGCTTGGGTTCAACCCCCCACACACCACACAGGCCAAGGGCGCATGCGCAACCGCCGGGGCCTAGGGCTGGCCTCGGGGGGGGGGGGTCCTCAGTGAAGGCCCCGCCCTCCCTCCAGGCTCTGACCCAGCTGCAGCTCTTCCATCGCCGCCCTTCTGGACTCGGCTTCAGCTGTCTCCCTCCCCTCCCCCACTCCCACTCAGCTTGCAGGCCGCTTCCCTGCCTTGAAAGCATTGCTCTGGCCCTGAGGGCCACAGACCTACTGGGCTTCAAGCTCAAGGCTCTGCCTGGGCCTGCTGCTTCGGCCAGGGGCTCATTTTTTCCTGGAAAGACAAAGCCATGGCCTCACCCCACGCCTGCACTTTGCCACGGCAGGCAGCCCAGATGTAGGAAAGGCTCTGTGGAGTCAGAAGTGCCGAGACAGGCAGATGGCACCAGAGGGTTTGGGGGCCAGGGCGCAAGTGGGCTAGCCCCTCCTCCCGGGAGTCGGGGAGGCCCGGCCTTCCTAGTGCCCAGGCCACGGCTCCGGGGAGAAACCCGCCATGGAGGGCACGCGGGAGGCCCTCTGCCTGAGGTGGCAGGTGTCACGCCAGGGCCACTGCAAGCCTGGCTCGGCTTGCCTGCTTTCTCCAAAGGAGGCTGGCCGACCAGCCGAACCTGGCACCTGGGCCAGGCCCCTTCCAAGGGGACGAGTTCCAGAGGCTAGAGCCCTGGGGGCGGCTGCCAAGTCTCCTGGGGCGTGTGCTGGGCCCCCGTCAGAGGAGGAAGCAGCCTGGTAAACGGGTGTGCCAGGCCTGAGATCTGGAGGCCTCCCACAGCCGGGTCCCTGTCCTGCCCAGGCCCCCCGAGGGAGGACGATGGTCGGGCAGTGGCGAGCGTGGTGGGGCTGGCGCCGAGCCTGCCCTTGGATGCCCTGGTTAAGGGCGCCGGGGGATGGGCCTGCCCCTGGCCGGGTCTGAGGGACCGACCCTGCTCGGGGCTGTCGGGGGCAGAGAGAGAACCCCCCTCCGCCCTTTCCCTTCAGGTTCTTAGGGCTGGCCAAATCCTTCCCAAGACAGCTTGTCTGGAGAAAATCAGACCCAGCTGAAGAACATGTGTCCATGGGGGAAACCCGGGAAACTGAGTCTCCCCACACAATAGCAGAGATTCTCGTCTTGCATCCTCTCCTGAGCTAATGACAAAGGTGGATGTCCCGGGTGGGCCTGTGGAATGGGAGAGGAGAGGAAGTCTATTGTCATGCAGAGGGACATGGAAAGACTTGTCAGAAGCTTATCCCCTGCACTGGGTCAGGTCGGGGAAGGGACAGCACAGAGGTGAGCAGGAACCAACCGGCCTCTCTGTGGTGGGGCTGGCCCCGGGGCAGGCGTGGGGGTGATGGCTGGAAGTGGGATATGGCGCGTGAGTTGGCACCAGCCAGCGGTGGAGGCAGAGACTCAGAGGTCAGGGATCTCTCTCTCTGTCTCTGTCTCTCTCTCTCTCCCTCAGGGAGCTGAGGAGAGTAAGGTGGCGCCCCCTGCCCACCTCGCCTACCTCTCCATGGGCCCTTCTTTCTCTGGCCGCTCCGGGAGCCCTGCGGGCTTGGGTTCAACCCCCCACACACCGCACAGGCCAAGGGCGCATGCGCGACCGCCGGGGCCTAGGGCTGGCCTGGGGGGGGGGTCCTCAGTGAAGGCCCCCGCCCTCCCTCCAGGCTCTGACCCAGCTGCAGCTCTTCCATCGCCGCCCTTCTGGACTCGGCTTCAGCTGTCTCCCTCCCCTCCCCCACTCCCACTCAGCTTGCAGGCCGCTTCCCTGCCTTGAAAGCATTGCTCTGGCCCTGAGGGCCACAGACCTACTGGGCTTCAAGCTCAAGGCTCTGCCTGGGCCTGCTGCTTCGGCCAGGGGCTCATTTTTTCCTGGAAAGACAAAGCCATGGCCTCACCCCACGCCTGCACTTTGCCACGGCAGGCAGCCCAGATGTAGGAAAGGCTCTGTGGAGTCAGAAGTGCCGAGACAGGCAGATGGCACCAGAGGGTTTGGGGGCCAGGGCGCAAGTGGGCTAGCCCCTCCTCCCGGGAGTCGGGGAGGCCCGGCCTTCCTAGTGCCCAGGCCACGGCTCCGGGGAGAAACCCGCCATGGAGGGCACGCGGGAGGCCCTCTGCCTGAGGTGGCAGGTGTCACGCCAGGGCCACTGCAAGCCTGGCTCGGCTTGCCTGCTTTCTCCAAAGGAGGCTGGCCGACCAGCCGAACCTGGCACCTGGGCCAGGCCCCTTCCAAGGGGACGAGTTCCAGAGGCTAGAGCCCTGGGGGCGGCTGCCAAGTCTCCTGGGGCGTGTGCTGGGCCCCCGTCAGAGGAGGAAGCAGCCTGGTAAACGGTGTGCCAGGCCTGAGATCTGGAGGCCTCCCACAGCCGGGTCCCGTCCTGCCCAGGCCCCCCGAGGGAGGACGATGGTCGGGCAGTGGCGAGCGGGGTGGGGCTGGCGCCGAGCCTGCCCTTGGATGCCCCGGGGAAGGGCGCCGGGGGATGGGCTGCCCCTGGCCGGGTCTGAGGGACCGACCCAGCTCGGGGCTGTCGGGGGCAGAGAGAGAACACCCCTCCGCCCTTTCCCTTCAGGTTCTTAGGGCTGGCCAAATCCTTCCCAAGACAGCTTGTCAAGAGAAAATCAGACCCAGCTGAAGAACATGTGTCCATGGGGGAAACCCGGGAAACTGAGTCTCCCCACACAATAGCAGAGATTCTCATCTTGCATCCTCTCCTGAGCTAATGACAAAGGTGGATGTCCCGGGTGGGCCTGTGGAATGGGAGAGGAGAGGAAGTCTATTGTCATGCAGAGGGACATGGAAAGACTTGTCTGAAGCTTATCCCCTGCACTGGGGTCAGGTCGGGAAGGGACGGCACAGAGGTGAGCAGGAACCAACCGGCCTCTCTGTGGTGGGGCTGGCCCCGGGGCAGGCGTGGGGGTGATGGCTGGAAGTGGGATGGCACGTGAGTTGGCACCAGCCAGCGGTGGAGGCAGAGACTCAGAGGTCAGGGATCTCTCTCTGTCTCTGTCTCTCTCTCTCTCCCTCAGGGAGCTGAGGAGAGTAAGGTGGCGCCCCCTGCCTACCTCGCCTACCTCTCCATGGGCCCTTCTTTCTCTGGCCGCTCCGGGAGCCCTGCGGGCTTGGGTTCAACCCCCCACACACCGCACAGGCCAAGGGCGCATGCGCGACCGCCGGGGCCTAGGGCTGGCCTCGGGGTGGGGGGGCGGTCCTCAGTGAAGGCCCCGCCCTCCCTCCAGGCTCTGACCCAGCTGCAGCTCTTCCATCGCCGCCCTTCTGGACTCGGCTTCAGCTGTCTCCCTCCCCTCCCCCACTCCCACTCAGCTTGCAGGCCGCTTCCCTGCCTTGAAAGCATTGCTCTGGCCCTGAGGGCCACAGACCTACTGGGCTTCAAGCTCAAGGCTCTGCCTGGGCCTGCTGCTTCGGCCAGGGGCTCATTTTTTCCTGGAAAGACAAAGCCATGGCCTCACCCCACGCCTGCACTTTGCCACGGCAGGCAGCCCAGATGTAGGAAAGGCTCTGTGGAGTCAGAAGTGCCGAGACAGGCAGATGGCACCAGAGGGTTTGGGGGCCAGGGCGCAAGTGGGCTAGCCCCTCCTCCCGGGAGTCGGGGAGGCCCGGCCTTCCTAGTGCCCAGGCCACGGCTCCGGGGAGAAACCCGCCATGGAGGGCACGCGGGAGGCCCTCTGCCTGAGGTGGCAGGTGTCACGCCAGGGCCACTGCAAGCCTGGCTCGGCTTGCCTGCTTTCTCCAAAGGAGGCTGGCCGACCAGCCGAACCTGGCACCTGGGCCAGGCCCCTTCCAAGGGGACGAGTTCCAGAGGCTAGAGCCCTGGGGGCGGCTGCCAAGTCTCCTGGGGCGTGTGCTGGGCCCCCGTCAGAGGAGGAAGCAGCCTGGTAAACGGTGTGCCAGGCCTGAGATCTGGAGGCCTCCCACAGCCGGGTCCCTGTCCTGCCCAGGCCCCCCGAGGGAGGACGATGGTCGGGCAGTGGCGAGCGGGGTGGGGCTGGCGCCGAGCCTGCCCTTGGATGCCCCGGGGAAGGGCGCCGGGGGATGGGCTGCCCCTGGCCGGGTCTGAGGGACCGACCCAGCTCGGGGCTGTCGGGGGCAGAGAGAGAACCCCCCTCCGCCCTTTCCCTTCAGGTTCTTAGGGCTGGCCAAATCCTTCCCAAGACAGCTTGTCTGGAGAAAATCAGACCCAGCTGAAGAACATGTGTCCATGGGGGAAACCCGGGAAACTGAGTCTCCCCACACAATAGCAGAGATTCTCATCTTGCATCCTCTCCTGAGCTAATGACAAAGGTGGATGTCCCGGGTGGGCCTGTGGAATGGGAGAGGGGAGGAAGTCTATTGTCATGCAGAGGGACATGGAAAGACTTGTCTGAAGCTTATCCCCTGCACTGGGGTCAGGTCGGGAAGGGACAGCACAGAGGTGAGCAGGAACCAACCGGCCTCTCTGTGGTGGGGCTGGCCCCGGGGCAGGCGTGGGGGTGATGGCTGGAAGTGGGATGGCGCGTGAGTTGGCACCAGCCAGCGGTGGAGGCAGAGACTCAGAGGTCAGGGATCTCTCTCTGTCTCTGTCTCTCTCTCTCTCCCTCAGGGAGCTGAGGAGAGTAAGGTGGCGCCCCCTGCCCACCTCGCCTACCTCTCCATGGGCCCTTCTTTCTCTGGCCGCTCCGGGAGCCCTGCGGGCTTGGGTTCAACCCCCCACACACCGCACAGGCCAAGGGCGCATGCGCGACCGCCGGGGCCTAGGGCTGGCCTGGGGGGGGGGGGTCCTCAGTGAAGGCCCCGCCCTCCCTCCAGGCTCTGACCCAGCTGCAGCTCTTCCATCGCCGCCCTTCTGGACTCGGCTTCAGCTGTCTCCCTCCCCTCCCCCACTCCCACTCAGCTTGCAGGCCGCTTCCCTGCCTTGAAAGCATTGCTCTGGCCCTGAGGGCCACAGACCTACTGGGCTTCAAGCTCAAGGCTCTGCCTGGGCCTGCTGCTTCGGCCAGGGGCTCATTTTTTCCTGGAAAGACAAAGCCATGGCCTCACCCCACGCCTGCACTTTGCCACGGCAGGCAGCCCAGATGTAGGAAAGGCTCTGTGGAGTCAGAAGTGCCGAGACAGGCAGATGGCACCAGAGGGTTTGGGGGCCAGGGCGCAAGTGGGCTAGCCCCTCCTCCCGGGAGTCGGGGAGGCCCGGCCTTCCTAGTGCCCAGGCCACGGCTCCGGGGAGAAACCCGCCATGGAGGGCACGCGGGAGGCCCTCTGCCTGAGGTGGCAGGTGTCACGCCAGGGCCACTGCAAGCCTGGCTCGGCTTGCCTGCTTTCTCCAAAGGAGGCTGGCCGACCAGCCGAACCTGGCACCTGGGCCAGGCCCCTTCCAAGGGGACGAGTTCCAGAGGCTAGAGCCCTGGGGGCGGCTGCCAAGTCTCCTGGGGCGTGTGCTGGGCCCCCGTCAGAGGAGGAAGCAGCCTGGTAAACGGTGTGCCAGGCCTGAGATCTGGAGGCCTCCCACAGCCGGGTCCCTGTCCTGCCCAGGCCCCCCGAGGGAGGACGATGGTCGGGCAGTGGCGAGCGGGGTGGGGCTGGCGCCGAGCCTGCCCTTGGATGCCCCGGGGAAGGGCGCCGGGGGATGGGCTGCCCCTGGCCGGGTCTGAGGGACCGACCCAGCTCGGGGCTGTCGGGGGCAGAGAGAGAACCCCCCTCCGCCCTTTCCCTTCAGGTTCTTAGGGCTGGCCAAATCCTTCCCAAGACAGCTTGTCTGGAGAAAATCAGACCCAGCTGAAGAACATGTGTCCATGGGGGAAACCCGGGAAACTGAGTCTCCCCACACAATAGCAGAGATTCTCATCTTGCATCCTCTCCTGAGCTAATGACAAAGGTGGATGTCCCGGGTGGGCCTGTGGAATGGGAGAGGGGAGGAAGTCTATTGTCATGCAGAGGGACATGGAAAGACTTGTCTGAAGCTTATCCCCTGCACTGGGGTCAGGTCGGGAAGGGACAGCACAGAGGTGAGCAGGAACCAACAGGCCTCTCTGTGGTGGGGCTGGCCCCGGGGCAGGCGTGGGGGTGATGGCTGGAAGTGGGATGGCGCGTGAGTTGGCACCAGCCAGCGGTGGAGGCAGAGACTCAGAGGTCAGGGATCTCTCTCTGTCTCTGTCTCTCTCTCTCTCCCTCAGGGAGCTGAGGAGAGTAAGGTGGCGCCCCCTGCCCACCTCGCCTACCTCTCCATGGGCCCTTCTTTCTCTGGCCGCTCCGGGAGCCCTGCGGGCTTGGGTTCAACCCCCCACACACCGCACAGGCCAAGGGCGCATGCGCGACCGCCGGGGCCTAGGGCTGGCCTCGGGGGGGGGGGTCCTCAGTGAAGGCCCCGCCCTCCCTCCAGGCTCTGACCCAGCTGCAGCTCTTCCATCGCCGCCCTTCTGGACTCGGCTTCAGCTGTCTCCCTCCCCTCCCCCACTCCCACTCAGCTTGCAGGCCGCTTCCCTGCCTTGAAAGCATTGCTCTGGCCCTGAGGGCCACAGACCTACTGGGCTTCAAGCTCAAGGCTCTGCCTGGGCCTGCTGCTTCGGCCAGGGGCTCATTTTTTCCTGGAAAGACAAAGCCATGGCCTCACCCCACGCCTGCACTTTGCCACGGCAGGCAGCCCAGATGTAGGAAAGGCTCTGTGGAGTCAGAAGTGCCGAGACAGGCAGATGGCACCAGAGGGTTTGGGGGCCAGGGCGCAAGTGGGCTAGCCCCTCCTCCCGGGAGTCGGGGAGGCCCGGCCTTCCTAGTGCCCAGGCCACGGCTCCGGGGAGAAACCCGCCATGGAGGGCACGCGGGAGGCCCTCTGCCTGAGGTGGCAGGTGTCACGCCAGGGCCACTGCAAGCCTGGCTCGGCTTGCCTGCTTTCTCCAAAGGAGGCTGGCCGACCAGCCGAACCTGGCACCTGGGCCAGGCCCCTTCCAAGGGGACGAGTTCCAGAGGCTAGAGCCCTGGGGGCGGCTGCCAAGTCTCCTGGGGCGTGTGCTGGGCCCCCGTCAGAGGAGGAAGCAGCCTGGTAAACGGTGTGCCAGGCCTGAGATCTGGAGGCCTCCCACAGCCGGGTCCCTGTCCTGCCCAGGCCCCCCGAGGGAGGACGATGGTCGGGCAGTGGCGAGCGGGGTGGGGCTGGCGCCGAGCCTGCCCTTGGATGCCCCGGGGAAGGGCGCCGGGGGATGGGCTGCCCCTGGCCGGGTCTGAGGGACCGACCCAGCTCGGGGCTGTCGGGGGCAGAGAGAGAACCCCCCTCCGCCCTTTCCCTTCAGGTTCTTAGGGCTGGCCAAATCCTTCCCAAGACAGCTTGTCTGGAGAAAATCAGACCCAGCTGAAGAACATGTGTCCATGGGGGAAACCCGGGAAACTGAGTCTCCCCACACAATAGCAGAGATTCTCATCTTGCATCCTCTCCTGAGCTAATGACAAAGGTGGATGTCCCGGGTGGGCCTGTGGAATGGGAGAGGGGAGGAAGTCTATTGTCATGCAGAGGGACATGGAAAGACTTGTCTGAAGCTTATCCCCTGCACTGGGGTCAGGTCGGGAAGGGACAGCACAGAGGTGAGCAGGAACCAACCGGCCTCTCTGTGGTGGGGCTGGCCCCGGGGCAGGCGTGGGGGTGATGGCTGGAAGTGGGATGGCGCGTGAGTTGGCACCAGCCAGCGGTGGAGGCAGAGACTCAGAGGTCAGGGATCTCTCTCTGTCTCTGTCTCTCTCTCTCTCCCTCAGGGAGCTGAGGAGAGTAAGGTGGCGCCCCCTGCCCACCTCGCCTACCTCTCCATGGGCCCTTCTTTCTCTGGCCGCTCCGGGAGCCCTGCGGGCTTGGGTTCAACCCCCCACACACCGCACAGGCCAAGGGCGCATGCGCGACCGCCGGGGCCTAGGGCTGGCCTCGGGGGGGGGGGGTCCTCAGTGAAGGCCCCGCCCTCCCTCCAGGCTCTGACCCAGCTGCAGCTCTTCCATCGCCGCCCTTCTGGACTCGGCTTCAGCTGTCTCCCTCCCCTCCCCCACTCCCACTCAGCTTGCAGGCCGCTTCCCTGCCTTGAAAGCATTGCTCTGGCCCTGAGGGCCACAGACCTACTGGGCTTCAAGCTCAAGGCTCTGCCTGGGCCTGCTGCTTCGGCCAGGGGCTCATTTTTTCCTGGAAAGACAAAGCCATGGCCTCACCCCACGCCTGCACTTTGCCACGGCAGGCAGCCCAGATGTAGGAAAGGCTCTGTGGAGTCAGAAGTGCCGAGACAGGCAGATGGCACCAGAGGGTTTGGGGGCCAGGGCGCAAGTGGGCTAGCCCCTCCTCCCGGGAGTCGGGGAGGCCCGGCCTTCCTAGTGCCCAGGCCACGGCTCCGGGGAGAAACCCGCCATGGAGGGCACGCGGGAGGCCCTCTGCCTGAGGTGGCAGGTGTCACGCCAGGGCCACTGCAAGCCTGGCTCGGCTTGCCTGCTTTCTCCAAAGGAGGCTGGCCGACCAGCCGAACCTGGCACCTGGGCCAGGCCCCTTCCAAGGGGACGAGTTCCAGAGGCTAGAGCCCTGGGGGCGGCTGCCAAGTCTCCTGGGGCGTGTGCTGGGCCCCCGTCAGAGGAGGAAGCAGCCTGGTAAACGGTGTGCCAGGCCTGAGATCTGGAGGCCTCCCACAGCCGGGTCCCTGTCCTGCCCAGGCCCCCCGAGGGAGGACGATGGTCGGGCAGTGGCGAGCGGGGTGGGGCTGGCGCCGAGCCTGCCCTTGGATGCCCCGGGGAAGGGCGCCGGGGGATGGGCTGCCCCTGGCCGGGTCTGAGGGACCGACCCAGCTCGGGGCTGTCGGGGGCAGAGAGAGAACCCCCCTCCGCCCTTTCCCTTCAGGTTCTTAGGGCTGGCCAAATCCTTCCCAAGACAGCTTGTCTGGAGAAAATCAGACCCAGCTGAAGAACATGTGTCCATGGGCGAAACCCGGGAAACTGAGTCTCCCCACACAATAGCAGAGATTCTCATCTTGCATCCTCTCCTGAGCTAATGACAAAGGTGGATGTCCCGGGTGGGCCTGTGGAATGGGAGAGGGGAGGAAGTCTATTGTCATGCAGAGGGACATGGAAAGACTTGTCTGAAGCTTATCCCCTGCACTGGGGTCAGGTTGGGAAGGGACGGCACAGAGGTGAGCAGGAACCAACCGGCCTCTCTGTGGTGGGGCTGGCCCCGGGGCAGGCGTGGGGGTGATGGCTGGAAGTGGGATGGCGCGTGAGTTGGCACCAGCCAGCGGTGGAGGCAGAGACTCAGAGGTCAGGGATCTCTCTCTCTGTCTCTGTCTCTCTCTCTCTCCCTCAGGGAGCTGAGCAGAGTAAGGTGGCGCCCCCTGCCCACCTCGCCTACCTCTCCATGGGCCCTTCTTTCTCTGGCCGCTCCGGGAGCCCTGCGGGCTTGGGTTCAACCCCCCACACACCGCACAGGCCAAGGGCGCATGCGCGACCGCCGGGGCCTAGGGCTGGCCTCGGGGGGGGGGGGGGTACTCAGTGAAGGCCCCGCCCTCCCTCCAGGCTCTGACCCAGCTGCAGCTCTTCCATCGCCGCCCTTCTGGACTCGGCTTCAGCTGTCTCCCTCCCCTCCCCCACTCCCACTCAGCTTGCAGGCCGCTTCCCTGCCTTGAAAGCATTGCTCTGGCCCTGAGGGCCACAGACCTACTGGGCTTCAAGCTCAAGGCTCTGCCTGGGCCTGCTGCTTCGGCCAGGGGCTCATTTTTTCCTGGAAAGACAAAGCCATGGCCTCACCCCACGCCTGCACTTTGCCACGGCAGGCAGCCCAGATGTAGGAAAGGCTCTGTGGAGTCAGAAGTGCCGAGACAGGCAGATGGCACCAGAGGGTTTGGGGGCCAGGGCGCAAGTGGGCTAGCCCCTCCTCCCGGGAGTCGGGGAGGCCCGGCCTTCCTAGTGCCCAGGCCACGGCTCCGGGGAGAAACCCGCCATGGAGGGCACGCGGGAGGCCCTCTGCCTGAGGTGGCAGGTGTCACGCCAGGGCCACTGCAAGCCTGGCTCGGCTTGCCTGCTTTCTCCAAAGGAGGCTGGCCGACCAGCCGAACCTGGCACCTGGGCCAGGCCCCTTCCAAGGGGACGAGTTCCAGAGGCTAGAGCCCTGGGGGCGGCTGCCAAGTCTCCTGGGGCGTGTGCTGGGCCCCCGTCAGAGGAGGAAGCAGCCTGGTAAACGGTGTGCCAGGCCTGAGATCTGGAGGCCTCCCACAGCCGGGTCCCTGTCCTGCCCAGGCCCCCCGAGGGAGGACGATGGTCGGGCAGTGGCGAGCGGGGTGGGGCTGGCGCCGAGCCTGCCCTTGGATGCCCCGGGGAAGGGCGCCGGGGGATGGGCTGCCCCTGGCCGGGTCTGAGGGACCGACCCAGCTCGGGGCTGTCGGGGGCAGAGAGAGAACCCCCCTCCGCCCTTTCCCTTCAGGTTCTTAGGGCTGGCCAAATCCTTCCCAAGACAGCTTGTCTGGAGAAAATCAGACCCAGCTGAAGAACATGTGTCCATGGGGGAAACCCGGGAAACTGAGTCTCCCCACACAATAGCAGAGATTCTCATCTTGCATCCTCTCCTGAGCTAATGACAAAGGTGGATGTCCCGGGTGGGCCTGTGGAATGGGAGAGGGGAGGAAGTCTATTGTCATGCAGAGGGACATGGAAAGACTTGTCTGAAGCTTATCCCCTGCACTGGGGTCAGGTCGGGAAGGGACGGCACAGAGGTGAGCAGGAACCAACCGGCCTCTCTGTGGTGGGGCTGGCCCCGGGGCAGGCGTGGGGGTGATGGCTGGAAGTGGGATGGCGCGTGAGTTGGCACCAGCCAGCGGTGGAGGCAGAGACTCAGAGGTCAGGGATCTCTCTCTGTCTCTGTCTCTCTCTCTCTCCCTCAGGGAGCTGAGCAGAGTAAGGTGGCGCCCCCTGCCCACCTCGCCTACCTCTCCATGGGCCCTTCTTTCTCTGGCCGCTCCGGGAGCCCTGCGGGCTTGGGTTCAACCCCCCACACACCGCACAGGCCAAGGGCGCATGCGCGACCGCCGGGGCCTAGGGCTGGCCTGGGGGGGGGGTCCTCAGTGAAGGCCCCGCCCTCCCTCCAGGCTCTGACCCAGCTGCAGCTCTTCCATCGCCGCCCTTCTGGACTCGGCTTCAGCTGTCTCCCTCCCCTCCCCCACTCCCACTCAGCTTGCAGGCCGCTTCCCTGCCTTGAAAGCATTGCTCTGGCCCTGAGGGCCACAGACCTACTGGGCTTCAAGCTCAAGGCTCTGCCTGGGCCTGCTGCTTCGGCCAGGGGCTCATTTTTTCCTGGAAAGACAAAGCCATGGCCTCACCCCACGCCTGCACTTTGCCACGGCAGGCAGCCCAGATGTAGGAAAGGCTCTGTGGAGTCAGAAGTGCCGAGACAGGCAGATGGCACCAGAGGGTTTGGGGGCCAGGGCGCAAGTGGGCTAGCCCCTCCTCCCGGGAGTCGGGGAGGCCCGGCCTTCCTAGTGCCCAGGCCACGGCTCCGGGGAGAAACCCGCCATGGAGGGCACGCGGGAGGCCCTCTGCCTGAGGTGGCAGGTGTCACGCCAGGGCCACTGCAAGCCTGGCTCGGCTTGCCTGCTTTCTCCAAAGGAGGCTGGCCGACCAGCCGAACCTGGCACCTGGGCCAGGCCCCTTCCAAGGGGACGAGTTCCAGAGGCTAGAGCCCTGGGGGCGGCTGCCAAGTCTCCTGGGGCGTGTGCTGGGCCCCCGTCAGAGGAGGAAGCAGCCTGGTAAACGGTGTGCCAGGCCTGAGATCTGGAGGCCTCCCACAGCCGGGTCCCTGTCCTGCCCAGGCCCCCCGAGGGAGGACGATGGTCGGGCAGTGGCGAGCGGGGTGGGGCTGGCGCCGAGCCTGCCCTTGGATGCCCCGGGGAAGGGCGCCGGGGGATGGGCTGCCCCTGGCCGGGTCTGAGGGACCGACCCAGCTCGGGGCTGTCGGGGGCAGAGAGAGAACCCCCCTCCGCCCTTTCCCTTCAGGTTCTTAGGGCTGGCCAAATCCTTCCCAAGACAGCTTGTCTGGAGAAAATCAGACCCAGCTGAAGAACATGTGTCCATGGGCGAAACCCGGGAAACTGAGTCTCCCCACACAATAGCAGAGATTCTCATCTTGCATCCTCTCCTGAGCTAATGACAAAGGTGGATGTCCCGGGTGGGCCTGTGGAATGGGAGAGGGGAGGAAGTCTATTGTCATGCAGAGGGACATGGAAAGACTTGTCTGAAGCTTATCCCCTGCACTGGGGTCAGGTTGGGAAGGGACGGCACAGAGGTGAGCAGGAACCAACCGGCCTCTCTGTGGTGGGGCTGGCCCCGGGGCAGGCGTGGGGGTGATGGCTGGAAGTGGGATGGCGCGTGAGTTGGCACCAGCCAGCGGTGGAGGCAGAGACTCAGAGGTCAGGGATCTCTCTCTCTGTCTCTGTCTCTCTCTCTCTCCCTCAGGGAGCTGAGCAGAGTAAGGTGGCGCCCCCTGCCCACCTCGCCTACCTCTCCATGGGCCCTTCTTTCTCTGGCCGCTCCGGGAGCCCTGCGGGCTTGGGTTCAACCCCCCACACACCGCACAGGCCAAGGGCGCATGCGCGACCGCCGGGGCCTAGGGCTGGCCTCGGGGGGGGGGGGGGGTACTCAGTGAAGGCCCCGCCCTCCCTCCAGGCTCTGACCCAGCTGCAGCTCTTCCATCGCCGCCCTTCTGGACTCGGCTTCAGCTGTCTCCCTCCCCTCCCCCACTCCCACTCAGCTTGCAGGCCGCTTCCCTGCCTTGAAAGCATTGCTCTGGCCCTGAGGGCCACAGACCTACTGGGCTTCAAGCTCAAGGCTCTGCCTGGGCCTGCTGCTTCGGCCAGGGGCTCATTTTTTCCTGGAAAGACAAAGCCATGGCCTCACCCCACGCCTGCACTTTGCCACGGCAGGCAGCCCAGATGTAGGAAAGGCTCTGTGGAGTCAGAAGTGCCGAGACAGGCAGATGGCACCAGAGGGTTTGGGGGCCAGGGCGCAAGTGGGCTAGCCCCTCCTCCCGGGAGTCGGGGAGGCCCGGCCTTCCTAGTGCCCAGGCCACGGCTCCGGGGAGAAACCCGCCATGGAGGGCACGCGGGAGGCCCTCTGCCTGAGGTGGCAGGTGTCACGCCAGGGCCACTGCAAGCCTGGCTCGGCTTGCCTGCTTTCTCCAAAGGAGGCTGGCCGACCAGCCGAACCTGGCACCTGGGCCAGGCCCCTTCCAAGGGGACGAGTTCCAGAGGCTAGAGCCCTGGGGGCGGCTGCCAAGTCTCCTGGGGCGTGTGCTGGGCCCCCGTCAGAGGAGGAAGCAGCCTGGTAAACGGTGTGCCAGGCCTGAGATCTGGAGGCCTCCCACAGCCGGGTCCCTGTCCTGCCCAGGCCCCCCGAGGGAGGACGATGGTCGGGCAGTGGCGAGCGGGGTGGGGCTGGCGCCGAGCCTGCCCTTGGATGCCCCGGGGAAGGGCGCCGGGGGATGGGCTGCCCCTGGCCGGGTCTGAGGGACCGACCCAGCTCGGGGCTGTCGGGGGCAGAGAGAGAACCCCCCTCCGCCCTTTCCCTTCAGGTTCTTAGGGCTGGCCAAATCCTTCCCAAGACAGCTTGTCTGGAGAAAATCAGACCCAGCTGAAGAACATGTGTCCATGGGGGAAACCCGGGAAACTGAGTCTCCCCACACAATAGCAGAGATTCTCATCTTGCATCCTCTCCTGAGCTAATGACAAAGGTGGATGTCCCGGGTGGGCCTGTGGAATGGGAGAGGGGAGGAAGTCTATTGTCATGCAGAGGGACATGGAAAGACTTGTCTGAAGCTTATCCCCTGCACTGGGGTCAGGTCGGGAAGGGACGGCACAGAGGTGAGCAGGAACCAACCGGCCTCTCTGTGGTGGGGCTGGCCCCGGGGCAGGCGTGGGGGTGATGGCTGGAAGTGGGATGGCGCGTGAGTTGGCACCAGCCAGCGGTGGAGGCAGAGACTCAGAGGTCAGGGATCTCTCTCTGTCTCTGTCTCTCTCTCTCTCCCTCAGGGAGCTGAGCAGAGTAAGGTGGCGCCCCCTGCCCACCTCGCCTACCTCTCCATGGGCCCTTCTTTCTCTGGCCGCTCCGGGAGCCCTGCGGGCTTGGGTTCAACCCCCCACACACCGCACAGGCCAAGGGCGCATGCGCGACCGCCGGGGCCTAGGGCTGGCCTGGGGGGGGGGTCCTCAGTGAAGGCCCCGCCCTCCCTCCAGGCTCTGACCCAGCTGCAGCTCTTCCATCGCCGCCCTTCTGGACTCGGCTTCAGCTGTCTCCCTCCCCTCCCCCACTCCCACTCAGCTTGCAGGCCGCTTCCCTGCCTTGAAAGCATTGCTCTGGCCCTGAGGGCCACAGACCTACTGGGCTTCAAGCTCAAGGCTCTGCCTGGGCCTGCTGCTTCGGCCAGGGGCTCATTTTTTCCTGGAAAGACAAAGCCATGGCCTCACCCCACGCCTGCACTTTGCCACGGCAGGCAGCCCAGATGTAGGAAAGGCTCTGTGGAGTCAGAAGTGCCGAGACAGGCAGATGGCACCAGAGGGTTTGGGGGCCAGGGCGCAAGTGGGCTAGCCCCTCCTCCCGGGAGTCGGGGAGGCCCGGCCTTCCTAGTGCCCAGGCCACGGCTCCGGGGAGAAACCCGCCATGGAGGGCACGCGGGAGGCCCTCTGCCTGAGGTGGCAGGTGTCACGCCAGGGCCACTGCAAGCCTGGCTCGGCTTGCCTGCTTTCTCCAAAGGAGGCTGGCCGACCAGCCGAACCTGGCACCTGGGCCAGGCCCCTTCCAAGGGGACGAGTTCCAGAGGCTAGAGCCCTGGGGGCGGCTGCCAAGTCTCCTGGGGCGTGTGCTGGGCCCCCGTCAGAGGAGGAAGCAGCCTGGTAAACGGTGTGCCAGGCCTGAGATCTGGAGGCCTCCCACAGCCGGGTCCCTGTCCTGCCCAGGCCCCCCGAGGGAGGACGATGGTCGGGCAGTGGCGAGCGGGGTGGGGCTGGCGCCGAGCCTGCCCTTGGATGCCCCGGGGAAGGGCGCCGGGGGATGGGCTGCCCCTGGCCGGGTCTGAGGGACCGACCCAGCTCGGGGCTGTCGGGGGCAGAGAGAGAACCCCCCTCCGCCCTTTCCCTTCAGGTTCTTAGGGCTGGCCAAATCCTTCCCAAGACAGCTTGTCTGGAGAAAATCAGACCCAGCTGAAGAACATGTGTCCATGGGGGAAACCCGGGAAACTGAGTCTCCCCACACAATAGCAGAGATTCTCATCTTGCATCCTCTCCTGAGCTAATGACAAAGGTGGATGTCCCGGGTGGGCCTGTGGAATGGGAGAGGGGAGGAAGTCTATTGTCATGCAGAGGGACATGGAAAGACTTGTCTGAAGCTTATCCCCTGCACTGGGGTCAGGTTGGGAAGGGACGGCACAGAGGTGAGCAGGAACCAACCGGCCTCTCTGTGGTGGGGCTGGCCCCGGGGCAGGCGTGGGGGTGATGGCTGGAAGTGGGATGGCGCGTGAGTTGGCACCAGCCAGCGGTGGAGGCAGAGACTCAGAGGTCAGGGATCTCTCTCTCTGTCTCTGTCTCTCTCTCTCTCCCTCAGGGAGCTGAGCAGAGTAAGGTGGCGCCCCCTGCCCACCTCGCCTACCTCTCCATGGGCCCTTCTTTCTCTGGCCGCTCCGGGAGCCCTGCGGGCTTGGGTTCAACCCCCCACACACCGCACAGGCCAAGGGCGCATGCGCGACCGCCGGGGCCTAGGGCTGGCCTGGGGGGGGGGTCCTCAGTGAAGGCCCCGCCCTCCCTCCAGGCTCTGACCCAGCTGCAGCTCTTCCATCGCCGCCCTTCTGGACTCGGCTTCAGCTGTCTCCCTCCCCTCCCCCACTCCCACTCAGCTTGCAGGCCGCTTCCCTGCCTTGAAAGCATTGCTCTGGCCCTGAGGGCCACAGACCTACTGGGCTTCAAGCTCAAGGCTCTGCCTGGGCCTGCTGCTTCGGCCAGGGGCTCATTTTTTCCTGGAAAGACAAAGCCATGGCCTCACCCCACGCCTGCACTTTGCCACGGCAGGCAGCCCAGATGTAGGAAAGGCTCTGTGGAGTCAGAAGTGCCGAGACAGGCAGATGGCACCAGAGGGTTTGGGGGCCAGGGCGCAAGTGGGCTAGCCCCTCCTCCCGGGAGTCGGGGAGGCCCGGCCTTCCTAGTGCCCAGGCCACGGCTCCGGGGAGAAACCCGCCATGGAGGGCACGCGGGAGGCCCTCTGCCTGAGGTGGCAGGTGTCACGCCAGGGCCACTGCAAGCCTGGCTCGGCTTGCCTGCTTTCTCCAAAGGAGGCTGGCCGACCAGCCGAACCTGGCACCTGGGCCAGGCCCCTTCCAAGGGGACGAGTTCCAGAGGCTAGAGCCCTGGGGGCGGCTGCCAAGTCTCCTGGGGCGTGTGCTGGGCCCCCGTCAGAGGAGGAAGCAGCCTGGTAAACGGTGTGCCAGGCCTGAGATCTGGAGGCCTCCCACAGCCGGGTCCCTGTCCTGCCCAGGCCCCCCCGAGGGAGGACGATGGTCGGGCAGTGGCGAGCGGGGTGGGGCTGGCGCCGAGCCTGCCCTTGGATGCCCCGGGGAAGGGCGCCGGGGGATGGGCTGCCCCTGGCCGGGTCTGAGGGACCGACCCAGCTCGGGGCTGTCGGGGGCAGAGAGAGAACCCCCCTCCGCCCTTTCCCTTCAGGTTCTTAGGGCTGGCCAAATCCTTCCCAAGACAGCTTGTCTGGAGAAAATCAGACCCAGCTGAAGAACATGTGTCCATGGGGGAAACCCGGGAAACTGAGTCTCCCCACACAATAGCAGAGATTCTCATCTTGCATCCTCTCCTGAGCTAATGACAAAGGTGGATGTCCCGGGTGGGCCTGTGGAATGGGAGAGGGGAGGAAGTCTATTGTCATGCAGAGGGACATGGAAAGACTTGTCTGAAGCTTATCCCCTGCACTGGGGTCAGGTCGGGAAGGGACAGCACAGAGGTGAGCAGGAACCAACCGGCCTCTCTGTGGTGGGGCTGGCCCCGGGGCAGGCGTGGGGGTGATGGCTGGAAGTGGGATGGCGCGTGAGTTGGCACCAGCCAGCGGTGGAGGCAGAGACTCAGAGGTCAGGGATCTCTCTCTGTCTCTGTCTCTCTCTCTCTCCCTCAGGGAGCTGAGGAGAGTAAGGTGGCGCCCCCTGCCCACCTCGCCTACCTCTCCATGGGCCCTTCTTTCTCTGGCCGCTCCGGGAGCCCTGCGGGCTTGGGTTCAACCCCCCACACACCGCACAGGCCAAGGGCGCATGCGCGACCGCCGGGGCCTAGGGCTGGCCTCGGGGGGGGGGGTCCTCAGTGAAGGCCCCGCCCTCCCTCCAGGCTCTGACCCAGCTGCAGCTCTTCCATCGCCGCCCTTCTGGACTCGGCTTCAGCTGTCTCCCTCCCCTCCCCCACTCCCACTCAGCTTGCAGGCCGCTTCCCTGCCTTGAAAGCATTGCTCTGGCCCTGAGGGCCACAGACCTACTGGGCTTCAAGCTCAAGGCTCTGCCTGGGCCTGCTGCTTCGGCCAGGGGCTCATTTTTTCCTGGAAAGACAAAGCCATGGCCTCACCCCACGCCTGCACTTTGCCACGGCAGGCAGCCCAGATGTAGGAAAGGCTCTGTGGAGTCAGAAGTGCCGAGACAGGCAGATGGCACCAGAGGGTTTGGGGGCCAGGGCGCAAGTGGGCTAGCCCCTCCTCCCGGGAGTCGGGGAGGCCCGGCCTTCCTAGTGCCCAGGCCACGGCTCCGGGGAGAAACCCGCCATGGAGGGCACGCGGGAGGCCCTCTGCCTGAGGTGGCAGGTGTCACGCCAGGGCCACTGCAAGCCTGGCTCGGCTTGCCTGCTTTCTCCAAAGGAGGCTGGCCGACCAGCCGAACCTGGCACCTGGGCCAGGCCCCTTCCAAGGGGACGAGTTCCAGAGGCTAGAGCCCTGGGGGCGGCTGCCAAGTCTCCTGGGGCGTGTGCTGGGCCCCCGTCAGAGGAGGAAGCAGCCTGGTAAACGGTGTGCCAGGCCTGAGATCTGGAGGCCTCCCACAGCCGGGTCCCTGTCCTGCCCAGGCCCCCCGAGGGAGGACGATGGTCGGGCAGTGGCGAGCGGGGTGGGGCTGGCGCCGAGCCTGCCCTTGGATGCCCCGGGGAAGGGCGCCGGGGGATGGGCTGCCCCTGGCCGGGTCTGAGGGACCAACCCAGCTCGGGGCTGTCGGGGGCAGAGAGAGAACCCCCCTCCGCCCTTTCCCTTCAGGTTCTTAGGGCTGGCCAAATCCTTCCCAAGACAGCTTGTCTGGAGAAAATCAGACCCAGCTGAAGAACATGTGTCCATGGGGGAAACCCGGGAAACTGAGTCTCCCCACACAATAGCAGAGATTCTCATCTTGCATCCTCTCCTGAGCTAATGACAAAGGTGGATGTCCCGGGTGGGCCTGTGGAATGGGAGAGGGGAGGAAGTCTATTGTCATGCAGAGGGACATGGAAAGACTTGTCTGAAGCTTATCCCCTGCACTGGGGTCAGGTTGGGAAGGGACGGCACAGAGGTGAGCAGGAACCAACCGGCCTCTCTGTGGTGGGGCTGGCCCCGGGGCAGGCGTGGGGGTGATGGCTGGAAGTGGGATGGCGCGTGAGTTGGCACCAGCCAGCGGTGGAGGCAGAGACTCAGAGGTCAGGGATCTCTCTCTCTGTCTCTGTCTCTCTCTCTCTCCCTCAGGGAGCTGAGCAGAGTAAGGTGGCGCCCCCTGCCCACCTCGCCTACCTCTCCATGGGCCCTTCTTTCTCTGGCCGCTCCGGGAGCCCTGCGGGCTTGGGTTCAACCCCCCACACACCGCACAGGCCAAGGGCGCATGCGCGACCGCCGGGGCCTAGGGCTGGCCTGGGGGGGGGGTCCTCAGTGAAGGCCCCGCCCTCCCTCCAGGCTCTGACCCAGCTGCAGCTCTTCCATCGCCGCCCTTCTGGACTCGGCTTCAGCTGTCTCCCTCCCCTCCCCCACTCCCACTCAGCTTGCAGGCCGCTTCCCTGCCTTGAAAGCATTGCTCTGGCCCTGAGGGCCACAGACCTACTGGGCTTCAAGCTCAAGGCTCTGCCTGGGCCTGCTGCTTCGGCCAGGGGCTCATTTTTTCCTGGAAAGACAAAGCCATGGCCTCACCCCACGCCTGCACTTTGCCACGGCAGGCAGCCCAGATGTAGGAAAGGCTCTGTGGAGTCAGAAGTGCCGAGACAGGCAGATGGCACCAGAGGGTTTGGGGGCCAGGGCGCAAGTGGGCTAGCCCCTCCTCCCGGGAGTCGGGGAGGCCCGGCCTTCCTAGTGCCCAGGCCACGGCTCCGGGGAGAAACCCGCCATGGAGGGCACGCGGGAGGCCCTCTGCCTGAGGTGGCAGGTGTCACGCCAGGGCCACTGCAAGCCTGGCTCGGCTTGCCTGCTTTCTCCAAAGGAGGCTGGCCGACCAGCCGAACCTGGCACCTGGGCCAGGCCCCTTCCAAGGGGACGAGTTCCAGAGGCTAGAGCCCTGGGGGCGGCTGCCAAGTCTCGTGGGGCGTGTGCTGGGCCCCCGTCAGAGGAGGAAGCAGCCTGGTAAACGGTGTGCCAGGCCTGAGATCTGGAGGCCTCCCACAGCCGGGTCCCTGTCCTGCCCAGGCCCCCCGAGGGAGGACGATGGTCGGGCAGTGGCGAGCGGGGTGGGGCTGGCGCCGAGCCTGCCCTTGGATGCCCCGGGGAAGGGCGCCGGGGGATGGGCTGCCCCTGGCCGGGTCTGAGGGACCGACCCAGCTCGGGGCTGTCGGGGGCAGAGAGAGAACCCCCCTCCGCCCTTTCCCTTCAGGTTCTTAGGGCTGGCCAAATCCTTCCCAAGACAGCTTGTCTGGAGAAAATCAGACCCAGCTGAAGAACATGTGTCCATGGGGGAAACCCGGGAAACTGAGTCTCCCCACACAATAGCAGAGATTCTCATCTTGCATCCTCTCCTGAGCTAATGACAAAGGTGGATGTCCCGGGTGGGCCTGTGGAATGGGAGAGGAGAGGAAGTCTATTGTCATGCAGAGGGACATGGAAAGACTTGTCTGAAGCTTATCCCCTGCACTGGGGTCAGGTCGGGAAGGGACGGCACAGAGGTGAGCAGGAACCAACCGGCCTCTCTGTGGTGGGGCTGGCCCTGGGGCAGGCGTGGGGGTGATGGCTGGAAGTGGGATGGCGCGTGAGTTGGCACCAGCCAGCGGTGGAGGCAGAGACTCAGAGGTCAGGGATCTCTCTCTCTGTCTCTGTCTCTCTCTCTCTCCCTCAGGGAGCTGAGCAGAGTAAGGTGGCGCCCCCCTGCCCACCTCGCCTACCTCTCCATGGGCCCTTCTTTCTCTGGCCGCTCCGGGAGCCCTGCGGGCTTGGGTTCAACCCCCCACACACCGCACAGGCCAAGGGCGCATGCGCGACCGCCGGGGCCTAGGGCTGGCCTCGGGGGGGGGGGGGTCCTCAGTGAAGGCCCCGCCCTCCCTCCAGGCTCTGACCCAGCTGCAGCTCTTCCATCGCCGCCCTTCTGGACTCGGCTTCAGCTGTCTCCCTCCCCTCCCCCACTCCCACTCAGCTTGCAGGCCGCTTCCCTGCCTTGAAAGCATTGCTCTGGCCCTGAGGGCCACAGACCTACTGGGCTTCAAGCTCAAGGCTCTGCCTGGGCCTGCTGCTTCGGCCAGGGGCTCATTTTTTCCTGGAAAGACAAAGCCATGGCCTCACCCCACGCCTGCACTTTGCCACGGCAGGCAGCCCAGATGTAGGAAAGGCTCTGTGGAGTCAGAAGTGCCGAGACAGGCAGATGGCACCAGAGGGTTTGGGGGCCAGGGCGCAAGTGGGCTAGCCCCTCCTCCCGGGAGTCGGGGAGGCCCGGCCTTCCTAGTGCCCAGGCCACGGCTCCGGGGAGAAACCCGCCATGGCTGGCACGCGGGAGGCCCTCTGCCTGAGGTGGCAGGTGTCACGCCAGGGCCACTGCAAGCCTGGCTCGGCTTGCCTGCTTTCTCCAAAGGAGGCTGGCCGACCAGCCGAACCTGGCACCTGGGCCAGGCCCCTTCCAAGGGGACGAGTTCCAGAGGCTAGAGCCCTGGGGGCGGCTGCCAAGTCTCCTGGGGCGTGTGCTGGGCCCCCGTCAGAGGAGGAAGCAGCCTGGTAAACGGTGTGCCAGGCCTGAGATCTGGAGGCCTCCCACAGCCGGGTCCCTGTCCTGCCCAGGCCCCCCGAGGGAGGACGATGGTCGGGCAGTGGCGAGCGGGGTGGGGCTGGCGCCGAGCCTGCCCTTGGATGCCCCGGGGAAGGGCGCCGGGGGATGGGCTGCCCCTGGCCGGGTCTGAGGGACCGACCCAGCTCGGGGCTGTCGGGGGCAGAGAGAGAACCCCCCTCCGCCCTTTCCCTTCAGGTTCTTAGGGCTGGCCAAATCCTTCCCAAGACAGCTTGTCTGGAGAAAATCAGACCCAGCTGAAGAACATGTGTCCATGGGGGAAACCCGGGAAACTGAGTCTCCCCACACAATAGCAGAGATTCTCATCTTGCATCCTCTCCTGAGCTAATGACAAAGGTGGATGTCCCGGGTGGGCCTGTGGAATGGGAGAGGGGAGGAAGTCTATTGTCATGCAGAGGGACATGGAAAGACTTGTCTGAAGCTTATCCCCTGCACTGGGGTCAGGTCGGGAAGGGACAGCACAGAGGTGAGCAGGAACCAACCGGCCTCTCTGTGGTGGGGCTGGCCCCGGGGCAGGCGTGGGGGTGATGGCTGGAAGTGGGATGGCGCGTGAGTTGGCACCAGCCAGCGGTGGAGGCAGAGACTCAGAGGTCAGGGATCTCTCTCTGTCTCTGTCTCTCTCTCTCTCCCTCAGGGAGCTGAGGAGAGTAAGGTGGCGCCCCCTGCCCACCTCGCCTACCTCTCCATGGGCCCTTCTTTCTCTGGCCGCTCCGGGAGCCCTGCGGGCTTGGGTTCAACCCCCCACACACCGCACAGGCCAAGGGCGCATGCGCGACCGCCGGGGCCTAGGGCTGGCCTCGGGGGGGGGGGTCCTCAGTGAAGGCCCCGCCCTCCCTCCAGGCTCTGACCCAGCTGCAGCTCTTCCATCGCCGCCCTTCTGGACTCGGCTTCAGCTGTCTCCCTCCCCTCCCCCACTCCCACTCAGCTTGCAGGCCGCTTCCCTGCCTTGAAAGCATTGCTCTGGCCCTGAGGGCCACAGACCTACTGGGCTTCAAGCTCAAGGCTCTGCCTGGGCCTGCTGCTTCGGCCAGGGGCTCATTTTTTCCTGGAAAGACAAAGCCATGGCCTCACCCCACGCCTGCACTTTGCCACGGCAGGCAGCCCAGATGTAGGAAAGGCTCTGTGGAGTCAGAAGTGCCGAGACAGGCAGATGGCACCAGAGGGTTTGGGGGCCAGGGCGCAAGTGGGCTAGCCCCTCCTCCCGGGAGTCGGGGAGGCCCGGCCTTCCTAGTGCCCAGGCCACGGCTCCGGGGAGAAACCCGCCATGGAGGGCACGCGGGAGGCCCTCCTGCCTGAGGTGGCAGGTGTCACGCCAGGGCCACTGCAAGCCTGGCTCGGCTTGCCTGCTTTCTCCAAAGGAGGCTGGCCGACCAGCCGAACCTGGCACCTGGGCCAGGCCCCTTCCAAGGGGACGAGTTCCAGAGGCTAGAGCCCTGGGGGCGGCTGCCAAGTCTCCTGGGGCGTGTGCTGGGCCCCCGTCAGAGGAGGAAGCAGCCTGGTAAACGGTGTGCCAGGCCTGAGATCTGGAGGCCTCCCACAGCCGGGTCCCTGTCCTGCCCAGGCCCCCCGAGGGAGGACGATGGTCGGGCAGTGGCGAGCGGGGTGGGGCTGGCGCCGAGCCTGCCCTTGGATGCCCCGGGGAAGGGCGCCGGGGGATGGGCTGCCCCTGGCCGGGTCTGAGGGACCAACCCAGCTCGGGGCTGTCGGGGGCAGAGAGAGAACCCCCCTCCGCCCTTTCCCTTCAGGTTCTTAGGGCTGGCCAAATCCTTCCCAAGACAGCTTGTCTGGAGAAAATCAGACCCAGCTGAAGAACATGTGTCCATGGGGGAAACCCGGGGAAACTGAGTCTCCCCACACAATAGCAGAGATTCTCATCTTGCATCCTCTCCTGAGCTAATGACAAAGGTGGATGTCCCGGGTGGGCCTGTGGAATGGGAGAGGGGAGGAAGTCTATTGTCATGCAGAGGGACATGGAAAGACTTGTCTGAAGCTTATCCCCTGCACTGGGGTCAGGTTGGGAAGGGACGGCACAGAGGTGAGCAGGAACCAACCGGCCTCTCTGTGGTGGGGCTGGCCCCGGGGCAGGCGTGGGGGTGATGGCTGGAAGTGGGATGGCGCGTGAGTTGGCACCAGCCAGCGGTGGAGGCAGAGACTCAGAGGTCAGGGATCTCTCTCTCTGTCTCTGTCTCTCTCTCTCTCCCTCAGGGAGCTGAGCAGAGTAATGGTGGCGCCCCCCTGCCCACCTCGCCTACCTCTCCATGGGCCCTTCTTTCTCTGGCCGCTCCGGGAGCCCTGCGGGCTTGGGTTCAACCCCCCACACACCGCACAGGCCAAGGGCGCATGCGCGACCGCCGGGGCCTAGGCTGGCCTGGGGGGGGGGTCCTCAGTGAAGGCCCCGCCCTCCCCTCCAGGCTCTGACCCAGCTGCAGCTCTTCCATCGCCGCCCTTCTGGACTCGGCTTCAGCTGTCTCCCTCCCCTCCCCCACTCCCACTCAGCTTGCAGGCCGCTTCCCTGCCTTGAAAGCATTGCTCTGGCCCTGAGGGCCACAGACCTACTGGGCTTCAAGCTCAAGGCTCTGCCTGGGCCTGCTGCTTCGGCCAGGGGCTCATTTTTTCCTGGAAAGACAAAGCCATGGCCTCACCCCACGCCTGCACTTTGCCACGGCAGGCAGCCCAGATGTAGGAAAGGCTCTGTGGAGTCAGAAGTGCCGAGACAGGCAGATGGCACCAGAGGGTTTGGGGGCCAGGGCGCAAGTGGGCTAGCCCCTCCTCCCGGGAGTCGGGGAGGCCCGGGCCTTCCTAGTGCCCAGGCCACGGCTCCGGGGGAGAAACCCGCCATGGAGGGCACGCGGGAGGCCCTCTGCCTGAGGTGGCAGGTGTCACGCCAGGGCCACTGCAAGCCTGGCTCGGCTTGCCTGCTTTCTCCAAAGGAGGCTGGCCGACCAGCCGAACCTGGCACCTGGGCCAGGCCCCTTCCAAGGGGACGAGTTCCAGAGGCTAGAGCCCTGGGGGCGGCTGCCAAGTCTCGTGGGGCGTGTGCTGGGCCCCCGTCAGAGGAGGAAGCAGCCTGGTAAACGGTGTGCCAGGCCTGAGATCTGGAGGCCTCCCACAGCCGGGTCCCTGTCCTGCCCAGGCCCCCCGAGGGAGGACGATGGTCGGGCAGTGGCGAGCGGGGTGGGGCTGGCGCCGAGCCTGCCCCTTGGATGCCCCGGGGAAGGGCGCCGGGGGATGGGCTGCCCCTGGCCGGGGTCTGAGGGACCGACCCAGCTCGGGGCTGTCGGGGGCAGAGAGAGAACCCCCCTCCGCCCTTTCCCTTCAGGTTCTTAGGGCTGGCCAAATCCTTCCCAAGACAGCTTGTCTGGAGAAAATCAGACCCAGCTGAAGAACATGTGTCCATGGGGGAAACCCGGGAAACTGAGTCTCCCCACACAATAGCAGAGATTCTCATCTTGCATCCTCTCCTGAGCTAATGACAAAGGTGGATGTCCCGGGTGGGCCTGTGGAATGGGAGAGGAGAGGAAGTCTATTGTCATGCAGAGGGACATGGAAAGACTTGTCTGAAGCTTATCCCCTGCACTGGGGGTCAGGTCGGGAAGGGACGGCACAGAGGTGAGCAGGAACCAACCGGCCTCTCTGTGGTGGGGCTGGCCCTGGGGCAGGCGTGGGGGGTGATGGCTGGAAGTGGGATGGCGCGTGAGTTGGCACCAGCCAGCGGTGGAGGCAGAGACTCAGAGGTCAGGGATCTCTCTCTCTGTCTCTGTCTCTCTCTCTCTCCCTCAGGGAGCTGAGCAGAGTAAGGTGGCGCCCCCTGCCCACCTCGCCTACCTCTCCATGGGCCCTTCTTTCTCTGGCCGCTCCGGGAGCCCTGCGGGCTTGGGTTCAACCCCCCACACACCGCACAGGCAAGGGCGCATGCGCGACCGCCGGGGGCCTAGGGCTGGCCTCGGGGGGGGGGGGTCCTCAGTGAAGGCCCCGCCCTCCCTCCAGGCTCTGACCCAGCTGCAGCTCTTCCCATCGGCCGCCCTTCTGGACTCGGCTTCAGCTGTCTCCCTCCCCTCCCCCACTCCCACTCAGCTTGCAGGCCGCTTCCCTGCCTTGAAAGCATTGCTCTGGCCCTGAGGGCCACAGACCTACTGGGCTTCAAGCTCAAGGCTCTGCCTGGGCCTGCTGCTTCGGCCAGGGGCTCATTTTTTCCTGGAAAGACAAAGCCATGGCCTCACCCCACGCCTGCACTTTGCCACGGCAGGCAGCCCAGATGTAGGAAAGGCTCTGTGGAGTCAGAAGTGCCGAGACAGGCAGATGGCACCAGAGGGTTTGGGGGCCAGGGCGCAAGTGGGCTAGCCCCTCCTCCCGGGAGTCGGGGAGGCCCGGCCTTCCTAGTGCCCAGGCCACGGGCTCCGGGGAGAAACCCGCCATGGAGGGCACGCGGGGAGGCCCTCTGCCTGAGGTGGCAGGTGGTCACGCCAGGGGCCACTGCAAGCCTGGCTCGGCTTGCCTGCTTTCTCCAAAGGAGGCTGGCCGACCAGCCGAACCTGGCACCTGGGCCAGGCCCCTTCCAAGGGGACGAGTTCCAGAGGCTAGAGCCCTGGGGGCGGCTGCCAAGTCTCCTGGGGCGTGTGCTGGGCCCCCGTCAGAGGAGGAAGCAGCCTGGTAAACGGTGTGCCAGGCCTGAGATCTGGAGGCCTCCCACAGCCGGGTCCCTGTCCTGCCCAGGCCCCCCGAGGGAGGACGATGGTCGGGCAGTGGCGAGCGGGGTGGGGCTGGCGCCGAGCCTGCCCTTGGATGCCCCGGGGAAGGGCGCCGGGGGATGGGCTGCCCCTGGCCGGGTCTGAGGGACCGACCCAGCTCGGGGCTGTCGGGGGCAGAGAGAGAACCCCCCTCCGCCCTTTCCCTTCAGATGGTTCTTAGGGCTGGCCAAATCCTTCCCAAGACAGCTTGTCTGGAGAAAATCAGACCCAGCTGAAGAACATGTGTCCATGGGGGAAACCCGGGAAACTGAGTCTCCCCACACAATAGCAGAGATTCTCATCTTGCATCCTCTCCTGAGCTAATGACAAAGGTGGATGTCCCGGGTGGGCCTGTGGAATGGGAGAGGGGAGGAAGTCTATTGTCATGCAGAGGGACATGGAAAGACTTGTCTGAAGCTTATCCCCTGCACTGGGGTCAGGTTGGGAAGGGACGGCACAGAGGTGAGCAGGAACCAACCGGCCTCTCTGTGGTGGGGCTGGCCCCGGGGCAGGCGTGGGGGTGATGGCTGGAAGTGGGATGGCGCGGTGAGTTGGCACCAGCCAGCGGTGGAGGCAGAGACTCAGAGGTCAGGGATCTCTCTCTCTGTCTCTGTCTCTCTCTCTCTCCCTCAGGGAGCTGAGCAGAGTAAGGTGGCGCCCCCTGCCCACCTCGCCTACCTCTCCATGGGCCCTTCTTTCTCTGGCCGCTCCGGGAGCCCTGCGGGCTTGGGTTCAACCCCCCACACACCGCACAGGCCAAGGGCGCATGCGCGACCGCCGGGGCCTAGGGCTGGCCTGGGGGGGGGTCCTCAGTGAAGGCCCCGCCCTCCCTCCAGGCTCTGACCCAGCTGCAGCTCTTCCATCGCCGCCCTTCTGGACTCGGCTTCAGCTGTCTCCCTCCCCTCCCCCACTCCCACTCAGCTTGCAGGCCGCTTCCCTGCCTTGAAAGCATTGCTCTGGCCCTGAGGGCCACAGACCTACTGGGCTTCAAGCTCAAGGCTCTGCCTGGGCCTGCTGCTTCGGCCAGGGGCTCATTTTTTCCTGAAAGACAAAGCCATGGCCTCACCCCACGCCTGCACTTGCCACGGCAGGCAGCCCAGATGTAGGAAAGGCTCTGTGGAGTCAGAAGTGCCGAGACAGGCAGATGGCACCAGAGGGTTTGGGGGCCAGGGCGCAAGTGGGCTAGCCCCTCCTCCCGGGAGTCGGGGAGGCCCGGCCTTCCTAGTGCCCAGGCCACGGCTCCGGGGGAGAAACCCGCCATGGAGGGCACGCGGGAGGCCCTCTGCCTGAGGTGGCAGGTGTCACGCCAGGGCCACTGCAAGCCTGGCTCGGCTTGCCTGCTTTCTCCAAAGGAGGCTGGCCGACCAGCCGAACCTGGCACCTGGGCCAGGCCCCTTCCAAGGGGATGAGTTCCAGAGGCTAGAGCCCTGGGGGCGGCTGCCAAGTCTCCTGGGGCGTGTGCTGGGCCCCCGTCAGAGGAGGAAGCAGCCTGGTAAACGGTGTGCCAGGCCTGAGATCTGGAGGCCTCCCACAGCCGGGTCCCTGTCCTGCCCAGGCCCCCCGAGGGAGGACGATGGTCGGGCAGTGGCGAGCGGGGTGGGGCTGGCGCCGAGCCTGCCCTTGGATGCCCCGGGGAAGGGCGCCGGGGGATGGGCTGCCCCTGGCCGGGTCTGAGGGACCGACCCAGCTCGGGGCTGTCGGGGGCAGAGAGAGAACACCCCTCCGCCCTTTCCCTTCAGGTTCTTAGGGCTGGCCAAATCCTTCCCAAGACAGCTTGTCTGGAGAAAATCAGACCCAGCTGAAGAACATGTGTCCATGGGGGAAACCCGGGAAACTGAGTCTCCCCACACAATAGCAGAGATTCTCATCTTGCATCCTCTCCTGAGCTAATGACAAAGGTGGATGTCCCGGGTGGGCCTGTGGAATGGGAGAGGAGAGGAAGTCTATTGTCATGCAGAGGGACATGGAAAGACTTGTCTGAAGCTTATCCCCTGCACTGGGGTCAGGTCGGGAAGGGACGGCACAGAGGTGAGCAGGAACCAACCGGCCTCTCTGTGGTGGGGCTGGCCCCGGGGCAGGCGTGGGGGTGATGGCTGGAAGTGGGATGGCGCGTGAGTTGGCACCAGCCAGCGGTGGAGGCAGAGACTCAGAGGTCAGGGATCTCTCTCTCTGTCTCTGTCTCTCTCTCTCTCCCTCAGGGAGCTGAGCAGAGTAAGGTGGCGCCCCCTGCCCACCTCGCCTACCTCTCCATGGGCCCTTCTTTCTCTGGCCGCTCCGGGAGCCCTGCGGGCTTGGGTTCAACCCCCCACACACCGCACAGGCCAAGGGCGCATGCGCGACCGCCGGGGCCTAGGGCTGGCCTGGGGGGGGGGTCCTCAGTGAAGGCCCCGCCCTCCCTCCAGGCTCTGACCCAGCTGCAGCTCTTCCATCGCCGCCCTTCTGGACTCGGCTTCAGCTGTCTCCCTCCCCTCCCCCACTCCCACTCAGCTTGCAGGCCGCTTCCCTGCCTTGAAAGCATTGCTCTGGCCCTGAGGGCCACAGACCTACTGGGCTTCAAGCTCAAGGCTCTGCCTGGGCCTGCTGCTTCGGCCAGGGGCTCATTTTTTCCTGGAAAGACAAAGCCATGGCCTCACCCCACGCCTGCACTTTGCCACGGCAGGCAGCCCAGATGTAGGAAAGGCTCTGTGGAGTCAGAAGTGCCGAGACAGGCAGATGGCACCAGAGGGTTTGGGGGCCAGGGCGCAAGTGGGCTAGCCCCTCCTCCCGGGAGTCGGGGAGGCCCGGCCTTCCTAGTGCCCAGGCCACGGCTCCGGGGAGAAACCCGCCATGGAGGGCACGCGGGAGGCCCTCTGCCTGAGGTGGCAGGTGTCACGCCAGGGCCACTGCAAGCCTGGCTCGGCTTGCCTGCTTTCTCCAAAGGAGGCTGGCCGACCAGCCGAACCTGGCACCTGGGCCAGGCCCCTTCCAAGGGGACGAGTTCCAGAGGCTAGAGCCCTGGGGGCGGCTGCCAAGTCTCCTGGGGCGTGTGCTGGGCCCCCGTCAGAGGAGGAAGCAGCCTGGTAAACGGTGTGCCAGGCCTGAGATCTGGAGGCCTCCCACAGCCGGGTCCCTGTCCTGCCCAGGCCCCCCGAGGGAGGACGATGGTCGGGCAGTGGCGAGCGGGGTGGGGCTGGCGCCGAGCCTGCCCTTGGATGCCCCGGGGAAGGGCGCCGGGGGATGGGCTGCCCCTGGCCGGGTCTGAGGGACCGACCCAGCTCGGGGCTGTCGGGGGCAGAGAGAGAACCCCCCTCCGCCCTTTCCCTTCAGGTTCTTAGGGCTGGCCAAATCCTTCCCAAGACAGCTTGTCTGGAGAAAATCAGACCCAGCTGAAGAACATGTGTCCATGGGGGAAACCCGGGAAACTGAGTCTCCCCACACAATAGCAGAGATTCTCATCTTGCATCCTCTCCTGAGCTAATGACAAAGGTGGATGTCCCGGGTGGGCCTGTGGAATGGGAGAGGAGAGGAAGTCTATTGTCATGCAGAGGGACATGGAAAGACTTGTCTGAAGCTTATCCCCTGCACTGGGGTCAGGTCGGGAAGGGACAGCACAGAGGTGAGCAGGAACCAACCGGCCTCTCTGTGGTGGGGCTGGCCCCGGGGCAGGCGTGGGGGTGATGGCTGGAAGTGGGATGGCGCGTGAGTTGGCACCAGCCAGCGGTGGAGGCAGAGACTCAGAGGTCAGGGATCTCTCTCTGTCTCTGTCTCTCTCTCTCTCCCTCAGGGAGCTGAGGAGAGTAAGGTGGCGCCCCCTGCCCACCTCGCCTACCTCTCCATGGGCCCTTCTTTCTCTGGCCGCTCCGGGAGCCCTGCGGGCTTGGGTTCAACCCCCCACACACCGCACAGGCCAAGGGCGCATGCGCGACCGCCAGGGCCTAGGGCTGGCCTCGGGGGGGGGGGGTCCTCAGTGAAGGCCCCGCCCTCCCTCCAGGCTCTGACCCAGCTGCAGCTCTTCCATCGCCGCCCTTCTGGACTCGGATTCAGCTGTCTCCCTCCCCTCCCCCACTCCCACTCAGCTTGCAGGCCGCTTCCCTGCCATGAAAGCATGGCTCTGGCCCTGAGGGCCACAGACCTACTGGGCTTCAAGCTCAAGGCTCTGCCTGGGCCTGCTGCTTCGGCCAGGGGCTCATTTTTTCCTGGAAAGACAAAGCCATGGCCTCACCCCACGCCTGCACTTTGCCACGGCTGGCAGCCCAGATGTAGGAAAGGCTCTGTGGAGTCAGAAGTGCCGAGACAGGCAGATGGCACCAGAGGGTTTGGGGGCCAGGGCGCAAGTGGGCTAGCCCCTCCTCCCGGGAGTCGGGGAGGCCCGGCCTTCCTAGTGCCCAGGCCACGGCTCCGGGGAGAAACCCGCCATGGAGGGCACGCGGGAGGCCCTCTGCCTGAGGTGGCAGGTGTCACGCCAGGGCCACTGCAAGCCTGGCTCGGCTTGCCTGCTTTCTCCAAAGGAGGCTGGCCGACCAGCCGAACCTGGCACCTGGGCCAGGCCCCTTCCAAGGGGACGAGTTCCAGAGGCTAGAGCCCTGGGGGCGGCTGCCAAGTCTCCTGGGGCGTGTGCTGGGCCCCCGTCAGAGGAGGAAGCAGCCTGGTAAACGGTGTGCCAGGCCTGAGATCTGGAGGCCTCCCACAGCCGGGTCCCTGTCCTGCCCAGGCCCCCCGAGGGAGGACGATGGTCGGGCAGTGGCGAGCGGGGTGGGGCTGGCGCCGAGCCTGCCCTTGGATGCCCCGGGGAAGGGCGCCGGGGGATGGGCTGCCCCTGGCCGGGTCTGAGGGACCGACCCAGCTCGGGGCTGTCGGGGGCAGAGAGAGAACCCCCCTCCGCCCTTTCCCTTCAGGTTCTTAGGGCTGGCCAAATCCTTCCCAAGACAGCTTGTCTGGAGAAAATCAGACCCAGCTGAAGAACATGTGTCCATGGGGGAAACCCGGGAAACTGAGTCTCCCCACACAATAGCAGAGATTCTCATCTTGCATCCTCTCCTGAGCTAATGACAAAGGTGGATGTCCCGGGTGGGCCTGTGGAATGGGAGAGGGGAGGAAGTCTATTGTCATGCAGAGGGACATGGAAAGACTTGTCTGAAGCTTATCCCCTGCACTGGGGTCAGGTCGGGAAGGGACGGCACAGAGGTGAGCAGGAACCAACCGGCCTCTCTGTGGTGGGGCTGGCCCCGGGGCAGGCGTGGGGGTGATGGCTGGAAGTGGGATGGCGCGTGAGTTGGCACCAGCCAGCGGTGGAGGCAGAGACTCAGAGGTCAGGGATCTCTCTCTCTGTCTCTGTCTCTCTCTCTCTCCCTCAGGGAGCTGAGCAGAGTAAGGTGGCGCCCCCTGCCCACCTCGCCTACCTCTCCATGGGCCCTTCTTTCTCTGGCCGCTCCGGGAGCCCTGCGGGCTTGGGTTCAACCCCCCACACACCGCACAGGCCAAGGGCGCATGCGCGACCGCCGGGGCCTAGGGCTGGCCTGGGGGGGGGGTCCTCAGTGAAGGCCCCGCCCTCCCTCCAGGCTCTGACCCAGCTTCAGCTCTTCCATCGCCGCCCTTCTGGACTCGGCTTCAGCTGTCTCCCTCCCCTCCCCCACTCCCACTCAGCTTGCAGGCCGCTTCCCTGCCTTGAAAGCATTGCTCTGGCCCTGAGGGCCACAGACCTACTGGGCTTCAAGCTCAAGGCTCTGCCTGGGCCTGCTGCTTCGGCCAGGGGCTCATTTTTTCCTGGAAAGACAAAGCCATGGCCTCACCCCACGCCTGCACTTTGCCACGGCAGGCAGCCCAGATGTAGGAAAGGCTCTGTGGAGTCAGAAGTGCCGAGACAGGCAGATGGCACCAGAGGGTTTGGGGGCCAGGGCGCAAGTGGGCTAGCCCCTCCTCCCGGGAGTCGGGGAGGCCCGGCCTTCCTAGTGCCCAGGCCACGGCTCCGGGGAGAAACCCGCCATGGCTGGCACGCGGGAGGCCCTCTGCCTGAGGTGGCAGGTGTCACGCCAGGGCCACTGCAAGCCTGGCTCGGCTTGCCTGCTTTCTCCAAAGGAGGCTGGCCGACCAGCCGAACCTGGCACCTGGGCCAGGCCCCTTCCAAGGGGACGAGTTCCAGAGGCTAGAGCCCTGGGGGCGGCTGCCAAGTCTCCTGGGGCGTGTGCTGGGCCCCCGTCAGAGGAGGAAGCAGCCTGGTAAACGGTGTGCCAGGCCTGAGATCTGGAGGCCTCCCACAGCCGGGTCCCTGTCCTGCCCAGGCCCCCCGAGGGAGGACGATGGTCGGGCAGTGGCGAGCGGGGTGGCGCTGGCGCCAGGCCTGCCCTTGGATGCCCCAGGGAAGGGCGCCGGGGGATGGGCTGCCCCTGGCCGGGTCTGAGGGACCGACCCAGCTCGGGGCTGTCGGGGGCAGAGAGAGAACCCCCCTCCGCCCTTTCCCTTCAGGTTCTTAGGGCTGGCCAAATCCTTCCCAAGACAGCTTGTCTGGAGAAAATCAGACCCAGCTGAAGAACATGTGTCCATGGGGGAAACCCGGGAAACTGAGTCTCCCCACACAATAGCAGAGATTCTCATCTTGCATCCTCTCCTGAGCTAATGACAAAGGTGGATGTCCCTGGTGGGCCTGTGGAATGGGAGAGGGGAGGAAGTCTATTGTCATGCAGAGGGACATGGAAAGACTTGTCTGAAGCTTATCCCCTGCACTGGGGTCAGGTCGGGAAGGGACGGCACAGAGGTGAGCAGGAACCAACCGGCCTCTCTGTGGTGGGGCTGGCCCCGGGTCAGGCGTGGGGGTGATGGCTGGAAGTGGGATGGCGCGTGAGTTGGCACCAGCCAGCGGTGGAGGCAGAGACTCAGAGGTCAGGGATCTCTCTCTCTGTCTCTGTCTCTCTCTCTCTCCCTCAGGGAGCTGAGCAGAGTAAGGTGGCGCCCCCTGCCCACCTCGCCTACCTCTCCATGGGCCCTTCTTTCTCTGGCCGCTCCGGGAGCCCTGCGGGCTTGGGTTCAACCCCCCACACACCGCACAGGCCAAGGGCGCATGCGCGACCGCCGGGGCCTAGGGCTGGCCTGGGGGGGGGTCCTCAGTGAAGGCCCCGCCCTCCCTCCAGGCTCTGACCCAGCTGCAGCTCTTCCATCGCCGCCCTTCTGGACTCGGCTTCAGCTGTCTCCCTCCCCTCCCCCACTCCCACTCAGCTTGCAGGCCGCTTCCCTGCCTTGAAAGCATTGCTCTGGCCCTGAGGGCCACAGACCTACTGGGCTTCAAGCTCAAGGCTCTGCCTGGGCCTGCTGCTTCGGCCAGGGGCTCATTTTTTCCTGGAAAGACAAAGCCATGGCCTCACCCCACGCCTGCACTTTGCCACGGCAGGCAGCCCAGGTGTAGGAAAGGCTCTGTGGAGTCAGAAGTGCCGAGACAGGCAGATGGCACCGCAGGCTTTGGGGGCCAGGGCGCAAGTGGGCTAGCCCCTCCTCCCGGGAGTCGGGGAGGCCCGGCCTTCCTAGTGCCCAGGCCACGGCTCCGGGGAGAAACCCGCCATGGAGGGCACGCGGGAGGCCCTCTGCCTGAGGTGGCAGGTGTCACGCCAGGGCCACTGCAAGCCTGGCTCGGCTTGCCTGCTTTCTCCAAAGGAGGCTGGCCGACCAGCCGAACCTGGCACCTGGGCCAGGCCCCTTCCAAGGGGACGAGTTCCAGAGGCTAGAGCCCTGGGGGCGGCTGCCAAGTCTCCTGGGGCGTGTGCTGGGCCCCCGTCAGAGGAGGAAGCAGCCTGGTAAACGGTGTGCCAGGCCTGAGATCTGGAGGCCTCCCACAGCCGGGTCCCTGTTCTGCCCAGGCCCCCCGAGGGAGGACGTTGGTCGGGCAGTGGCGAGCGGGGTGGGGCTGGCGCCGAGCCTGCCCTTGGATGCCCCGGGGAAGGGCGCCGGGGGATGGGCTGCCCCTGGCCGGGTCTGAGGGACCGACCCAGCTCGGGGCTGTCGGGGGCAGAGAGAGAACCCCCCTCCGCCCTTTCCCTTCAGGTTCTTAGGGCTGGCCAAATCCTTCCCAAGACAGCTTGTCTGGAGAAAATCAGACCCAGCTGAAGAACATGTGTCCATGGGGGAAACCCCGGGAAACTGAGTCTCCCCACACAATAGCAGAGATTCTCATCTTGCATCCTCTCCTGAGCTAATGACAAAGGTGGATGTCCCGGGTGGGCCTGTGGAATGGGAGAGGGGAGGAAGTCTATTGTCATGCAGAGGGACATGGAAAGACTTGTCTGAAGCTTATCCCCTGCACTGGGGTCAGTTCGGGAAGGGACGGCACAGAGGTGAGCAGGAACCAACCGGCCTCTCTGTGGTGGGGCTGGCCCCGGGGCAGGCGTGGGGGTGATGGCTGGAAGTGGGATGGCGCGTGAGTTGGCACCAGCCAGCGGTGGAGGCAGAGACTCAGAGGTCAGGGATCTCTCTCTCTGTCTCTGTCTCTCTCTCTCTCCCTCAGGGAGCTGAGCAGAGTAAGGTGGCGCCCCCTGCCCACCTCGCCTACCTCTCCATGGGCCCTTCTTTCTCTGGCCGCTCCGGGAGCCCTGCGGGCTTGGGTTCAACCCCCCACACACCGCACAGGCCAAGGGCGCATGCGCGACCGCCGGGGCCTAGGGCTGGCCTTTGGGGGGGTGGGGGGGGTCCTCAGTGAAGGCCACGCTCTCTCTCCAGGCTCTGACCCAGCTGCAGCTCTTCCATCGCCGCCCTTCTGGACTCGGCTTCAGCTGTCTCCCTCCCCTCCCCCACTCCCACTCAGCTTGCAGGCCGCTTCCCTGCCTTGAAAGCATTGCTCTGGCCCTGAGGGCCACAGACCTACTGGGCTTCAAGCTCAAGGCTCTGCCTGGGCCTGCTGCTTCGGCCAGGGGCTCATTTTTTCCTGGAAAGACAAAGCCATGGCCTCACCCCACGCCTGCACTTTGCCACGGCAGGCAGCCCAGATGTAGGAAAGGCTCTGTGGAGTCAGAAGTGCCGAGACAGGCAGATGGCACCGCAGGCTTTGGGGGCCAGGGCGCAAGTGGGCTAGCCCCTCCTCCCGGGAGTCGGGGAGGCCCGGCCTTCCTAGTGCCCAGGCCACGGCTCCGGGGAGAAACCCGCCATGGAGGGCACGCGGGAGGCCCTCTGCCTGAGGTGGCAGGTGTCACGCCAGGGCCACTGCAAGCCTGGCTCGGCTTGCCTGCTTTCTCCAAAGGAGGCTGGCCGACCAGCCGAACCTGGCACCTGGGCCAGGCCCCTTCCAAGGGGACGAGTTCCAGAGGCTAGAGCCCTGGGGGCGGCTGCCAAGTCTCCTGGGGCGTGTGCTGGGCCCCCGTCAGAGGAGGAAGCAGCCTGGTAAACGGTGTGCCAGGCCTGAGATCTGGAGGCCTCCCACAGCCGGGTCCCTGTTCTGCCCAGGCCCCCCGAGGGAGGACGTTGGTCGGGCAGTGGCGAGCGGGGTGGGGCTGGCGCCGAGCCTGCCCTTGGATGCCCCGGGGAAGGGCGCCGGGGGATGGGCTGCCCCTGGCCGGGTCTGAGGGACCGACCCAGCTCGGGGCTGTCGGGGGCAGAGAGAGAACCCCCCTCCGCCCTTTCCCTTCAGGTTCTTAGGGCTGGCCAAATCCTTCCCAAGACAGCTTGTCTGGAGAAAATCAGACCCAGCTGAAGAACATGTGTCCATGGGGGAAACCCGGGAAACTGAGTCTCCCCACACAATAGCAGAGATTCTCATCTTGCATCCTCTCCTGAGCTAATGACAAAGGTGGATGTCCCTGGTGGGCCTGAGGAATGGGAGAGGGGAGGAAGTCTATTGTCATGCAGAGGGACATGGAAAGACTTGTCTGAAGCTTATCCCCTGCACTGGGGTCAGGTCGGGAAGGGACGGCACAGAGGTGAGCAGGAACCAACCGGCCTCTCTGTGGTGGGGCTGGCCCCGGGGCAGGCGTGGGGGTGATGGCTGGAAGTGGGATGGCGCGTGAGTTGGCACCAGCCAGCGGTGGAGGCAGAGACTCAGAGGTCAGGGATCTCTCTCTCTGTCTCTGTCTCTCTCTCTCTCCCTCAGGGAGCTGAGCAGAGTAAGGTGGCGCCCCCTGCCCACCTCGCCTACCTCTCCATGGGCCCTTCTTTCTCTGGCCGCTCCGGGAGCCCTGCGGGCTTGGGTTCAACCCCCCACACACCGCACAGGCCAAGGGCGCATGCGCGACCGCCGGGGCCTAGGGCTGGCCTGGGGGGGGGGGTCCTCAGTGAAGGCCCCGCCCTCCCTCCAGGCTCTGACCCAGCTGCAGCTCTTCCATCGCCGCCCTTCTGGACTCGGCTTCAGCTGTCTCCCTCCCCTCCCCCACTCCCACTCAGCTTGCAGGCCGCTTCCCTGCCTTGAAAGCATTGCTCTGGCCCTGAGGGCCACAGACCTACTGGGCTTCAAGCTCAAGGCTCTGCCTGGGCCTGCTGCTTCGGCCAGGGGCTCATTTTTTCCTGGAAAGACAAAGCCATGGCCTCACCCCACGCCTGCACTTTGCCACGGCAGGCAGCCCAGATGTAGGAAAGGCTCTGTGGAGTCAGAAGTGCCGAGACAGGCAGATGGCACCAGAGGGTTTGGGGGCCAGGGCGCAAGTGGGCTAGCCCCTCCTCCCGGGAGTCGGGGAGGCCCGGCCTTCCTAGTGCCCAGGCCACGGCTCCGGGGAGAAACCCGCCATGGAGGGCACGCGGGAGGCCCTCTGCCTGAGGTGGCAGGTGTCACGCCAGGGCCACTGCAAGCCTGGCTCGGCTTGCCTGCTTTCTCCAAAGGAGGCTGGCCGACCAGCCGAACCTGGCACCTGGGCCAGGCCCCTTCCAAGGGGACGAGTTCCAGAGGCTAGAGCCCTGGGGGCGGCTGCCAAGTCTCCTGGGGCGTGTGCTGGGCCCCCGTCAGAGGAGGAAGCAGCCTGGTAAACGGTGTGCCAGGCCTGAGATCTGGAGGCCTCCCACAGCCGGGTCCCTGTTCTGCCCAGGCCCCCCGAGGGAGGACGTTGGTCGGGCAGTGGCGAGCGGGGTGGGGCTGGCGCCGAGCCTGCCCTTGGATGCCCCGGGGAAGGGCGCCGGGGGATGGGCTGCCCCTGGCCGGGTCTGAGGGACCGACCCAGCTCGGGGCTGTCGGGGGCAGAGAGAGAACCCCCCTCCGCCCTTTCCCTTCAGGTTCTTAGGGCTGGCCAAATCCTTCCCAAGACAGCTTGTCTGGAGAAAATCAGACCCAGCTGAAGAACATGTGTCCATGGGGGAAACCCGGGAAACTGAGTCTCCCCACACAATAGCAGAGATTCTCATCTTGCATCCTCTCCTGAGCTAATGACAAAGGTGGATGTCCCGGGTGGGCCTGTGGAATGGGAGAGGGGAGGAAGTCTATTGTCATGCAGAGGGACATGGTAAGACTTGTCTGAAGCTTATCCCCTGCACTGGGGTCAGGTCGGGAAGGGACGGCACAGAGGTGAGCAGGAACCAACCGGCCTCTCTGTGGTGGGGCTGGCCCCGGGGCAGGCGTGGGGGTGATGGCTGGAAGTGGGATGGCGCGTGAGTTGGCACCAGCCAGCGGTGGAGGCAGAGACTCAGAGGTCAGGGATCTCTCTCTCTGTCTCTGTCTCTCTCTCTCTCCCTCAGGGAGCTGAGCAGAGTAAGGTGGCGCCCCCTGCCCACCTCGCCTACCTCTCCATGGGCCCTTCTTTCTCTGGCCGCTCCGGGAGCCCTGCGGGCTTGGGTTCAACCCCCCACACACCGCACAGGCCAAGGGCGCATGCGCGACCGCCGGGGCCTAGGGCTGGCTTGGGGGGGGCTCCTCAGTGAAGGCCCCGCCCTCCCTCCAGGCTCTGACCCAGCTGCAGCTCTTCCATCGCCGCCCTTCTGGACTCGGCTTCAGCTGTCTCCCTCCCCTCCCCCACTCCCACTCAGCTTGCAGGCCGCTTCCCTGCCTTGAAAGCATTGCTCTGGCCCTGAGGGACACAGACCTACTGGGCTTCAAGCTCAAGGCTCTGCCTGGGCCTGCTGCTTCGGCCAGGGGCTCATTTTTTCCTGGAAAGACAAAGCCATGGCCTCACCCCACGCCTGCACTTTGCCACGGCAGGCAGCCCAGGTGTAGGAAAGGCTCTGTGGAGTCAGAAGTGCCGAGACAGGCAGATGGCACCGCAGGCTTTGGGGGCCAGGGCGCAAGTGGGCTAGCCCCTCCTCCCGGGAGTCGGGGAGGCCCGGCCTTCCTAGTGCCCAGGCCACGGCTCCGGGGAGAAACCCGCCATGGAGGGCACGCGGGAGGCCCTCTGCCTGAGGTGGCAGGTGTCACGCCAGGGCCACTGCAAGCCTGGCTCGGCTTGCCTGCTTTCTCCAAAGGAGGCTGGCCGACCAGCCGAACCTGGCACCTGGGCCAGGCCCCTTCCAAGGGGACGAGTTCCAGAGGCTAGAGCCCTGGGGGCGGCTGCCAAGTCTCCTGGGGCGTGTGCTGGGCCCCCGTCAGAGGAGGAAGCAGCCTGGTAAACGGTGTGCCAGGCCTGAGATCTGGAGGCCTCCCACAGCCGGGTCCCTGTCCTGCCCAGGCCCCCCGAGGGAGGACGATGGTCGGGCAGTGGCGAGCGGGGTGGGGCTGGCGCCGAGCCTGCCCTTGGATGCCCCGGGGAAGGGCGCCGGGGGATGGGCTGCCCCTGGCCGGGTCTGAGGGACCGACCCAGCTCGGGGCTGTCGGGGGCAGAGAGAGAACCCCCCTCCGCCCTTTCCCTTCAGGTTCTTAGGGCTGGCCAAATCCTTCCCAAGACAGCTTGTCTGGAGAAAATCAGACCCAGCTGAAGAACATGTGTCCATGGGGGAAACCCGGGAAACTGAGTCTCCCCACACAATAGCAGAGATTCTCATCTTGCATCCTCTCCTGAGCTAATGACAAAGGTGGATGTCCCGGGTGGGCCTGTGGAATGGGAGAGGGGAGGAAGTCTATTGTCATGCAGAGGGACATGGAAAGACTTGTCTGAAGCTTATCCCCTGCACTGGGGTCAGGTCAGGAAGGGACGGCACAGAGGTGAGCAGGAACCAACCGGCCTCTCTGTGGTGGGGCTGGCCCCGGGGCAGGCGTGGGGGTGATGGCTGGAAGTGGGATGGCGCGTGAGTTGGCAACAGCCAGCGGTGGAGGCAGAGACTCAGAGGTCAGGGATCTCTCTCTCTGTCTCTGTCTCTGTCTCTCTCCCTCAGGGAGCTGAGGAGAGTAAGGTGGCGCCCCCTGCCCACCTCGCCTACCTCTCCATGGGCCCTTCTTTCTCTGGCCGCTCCGGGAGCCGTGCGGGCTTGGGTTCAAGCCCCCACACACCGCACAGGCCAAGGGCGCATGCGCGACCGCTGGGGCCTAGGGCTGGCCTCGGGGGGGGGGGTCCTCAGTGAAGGCCCCGCCCTCCCTCCAGGCTCTGACCCAGCTGCAGCTCTTCCATCGCCGCCCTTCTGGACTCGGCTTCAGCTGTCTCCCTCCCCTCCCCCACTCCCACTCAGCTTGCAGGCCGCTTCCCTGCCTTGAAAGCATTGCTCTGGCCCTGAGGGCCACAGACCTACTGGGCTTCAAGCTCAAGGCTCTGCCTGGGCCTGCTGCTTCGGCCAGGGGCTCATTTTTTCCTGGAAAGACAAAGCCATGGCCTCACCCCACGCCTGCACTTTGCCACGGCAGGCAGCCCAGATGTAGGAAAGGCTCTGTGGAGTCAGAAGTGCCGAGACAGGCAGATGGCACCAGAGGGTTTGGGGGCCAGGGCGCAAGTGGGCTAGCCCCTCCTCCCGGGAGTCGGGGAGGCCCGGCCTTCCTAGTGCCCAGGCCACGGCTCCGGGGAGAAACCCGCCATGGAGGGCACGCGGGAGGCCCTCTGCCTGAGGTGGCAGGTGTCACGCCAGGGCCACTGCAAGCCTGGCTCGGCTTGCCTGCTTTCTCCAAAGGAGGCTGGCCGACCAGCCGAACCTGGCACCTGGGCCAGGCCCCTTCCAAGGGGACGAGTTCCAGAGGCTAGAGCCCTGGGGGCGGCTGCCAAGTCTCCTGGGGCGTGTGCTGGGCCCCCGTCAGAGGAGGAAGCAGCCTGGTAAACGGTGTGCCAGGCCTGAGATCTGGAGGCCTCCCACAGCCGGGTCCCTGTTCTGCCCAGGCCCCCCGAGGGAGGACGTTGGTCGGGCAGTGGCGAGCGGGGTGGGGCTGGCGCCGAGCCTGCCCTTGGATGCCCCGGGGAAGGGCGCCGGGGGATGGGCTGCCCCTGGCCGGGTCTGAGGGACCGACCCAGCTCGGGGCTGTCGGGGGCAGAGAGAGAACCCCCCTCCGCCCTTTCCCTTCAGGTTCTTAGGGCTGGCCAAATCCTTCCCAAGACAGCTTGTCTGGAGAAAATCAGACCCAGCTGAAGAACATGTGTCCATGGGGGAAACCCGGGAAACTGAGTCTCCCCACACAATAGCAGAGATTCTCATCTTGCATCCTCTCCTGAGCTAATGACAAAGGTGGATGTCCCGGGTGGGCCTGTGGAATGGGAGAGGGGAGGAAGTCTATTGTCATGCAGAGGGACATGGAAAGACTTGTCTGAAGCTTATCCCCTGCACTGGGGTCAGGTCGGGAAGGGACGGCACAGAGGTGAGCAGGAACCAACCGGCCTCTCTGTGGTGGGGCTGGCCCCGGGGCAGGCGTGGGGGTGATGGCTGGAAGTGGGATGGCGCGTGAGTTGGCACCAGCCAGCGGTGGAGGCAGAGACTCAGAGGTCAGGGATCTCTCTCTCTGTCTCTGTCTCTCTCTCTCTCCCTCAGGGAGCTGAGCAGAGTAAGGTGGCGCCCCCTGCCCACCTCGCCTACCTCTCCATGGGCCCTTCTTTCTCTGGCCGCTCCGGGAGCCCTGCGGGCTTGGGTTCAACCCCCCACACACCGCACAGGCCAAGGGCGCATGCGCGACCGCCGGGGCCTAGGGCTGGCTTGGGGGGGGCTCCTCAGTGAAGGCCCCGCCCTCCCTCCAGGCTCTGACCCAGCTGCAGCTCTTCCTTCGCCGCCCTTCTGGACTCGGCTTCAGCTGTCTCCCTCCCCTCCCCCACTCCCACTCAGCTTGCAGGCCGCTTCCCTGCCTTGAAAGCATTGCTCTGGCCCTGAGGGCCACAGACCTACTGGGCTTCAAGCTCAAGGCTCTGCCTGGGCCTGCTGCTTCGGCCAGGGGCTCATTTTTTCCTGGAAAGACAAAGCCATGGCCTCACCCCACGCCTGCACTTTGCCACGGCAGGCAGCCCAGATGTAGGAAAGGCTCTGTGGAGTCAGAAGTGCCGAGACAGGCAGATGGCACCAGAGGGTTTGGGGGCCAGGGCGCAAGTGGGCTAGCCCCTCCTCCCGGGAGTCGGGGAGGCCCGGCCTTCCTAGTGCCCAGGCCACGGCTCCGGGGAGAAACCCGCCATGGAGGGCACGCGGGAGGCCCTCTGCCTGAGGTGGCAGGTGTCACGCCAGGGCCACTGCAAGCCTGGCTCGGCTTGCCTGCTTTCTCCAAAGGAGGCTGGCCGACCAGCCGAACCTGGCACCTGGGCCAGGCCCCTTCCAAGGGGACGAGTTCCAGAGGCTAGAGCCCTGGGGGCGGCTGCCAAGTCTCCTGGGGCGTGTGCTGGGCCCCCGTCAGAGGAGGAAGCAGCCTGGTAAACGGTGTGCCAGGCCTGAGATCTGGAGGCCTCCCACAGCCGGGTCCCTGTTCTGCCCAGGCCCCCCGAGGGAGGACGTTGGTCGGGCAGTGGCGAGCGGGGTGGGGCTGGCGCCGAGCCTGCCCTTGGATGCCCCGGGGAAGGGCGCCGGGGGATGGGCTGCCCCTGGCCGGGTCTGAGGGACCGACCCAGCTCGGGGCTGTCGGGGGCAGAGAGAGAACCCCCCTCCGCCCTTTCCCTTCAGGTTCTTAGGGCTGGCCAAATCCTTCCCAAGACAGCTTGTCTGGAGAAAATCAGACCCAGCTGAAGAACATGTGTCCATGGGGGAAACCCGGGAAACTGAGTCTCCCCACACAATAGCAGAGATTCTCATCTTGCATCCTCTCCTGAGCTAATGACAAAGGTGGATGTCCCTGGTGGGCCTGTGGAATGGGAGAGGGGAGGAAGTCTATTGTCATGCAGAGGGACATGGAAAGACTTGTCTGAAGCTTATCCCCTGCACTGGGGTCAGGTCGGGAAGGGACGGCACAGAGGTGAGCAGGAACCAACCGGCCTCTCTGTGGTGGGGCTGGCCCCGGGGCAGGCGTGGGGGTGATGGCTGGAAGTGGGATGGCGCGTGAGTTGGCACCAGCCAGCGGTGGAGGCAGAGACTCAGAGGTCAGGGATCTCTCTCTCTGTCTCTGTCTCTCTCTCTCTCCCTCAGGGAGCTGAGGAGAGTAAGGTGGCGCCCCCTGCCCACCTCGCCTACCTCTCCATGGGCCCTTCTTTCTCTGGCCGCTCCGGGAGCCCTGCGGGCTTGGGTTCAACCCCCCACACACCGCACAGGCCAAGAGCGCATGCGCGACCGCCGGGGCCTAGGGCTGGCCTGGGGGGGGGGTCCTCAGTGAAGGCCCCGCTCTCCCTCCAGGCTCTGACCCAGCTGCAGCTCTTCCATCGCCGCCCTTCTGGACCTGGCTTCAGCTGTCTCCCTCCCCTCCCCCACTCCCACTCAGCTTGCAGGCCGCTTCCCTGCCTTGAAAGCATTGCTCTGGCCCTGAGGGCCACAGACCTACTGGGCTTCAAGCTCAAGGCTCTGCCTGGGCCTGCTGCTTCGGCCAGGGGCTCATTTTTTCCTGGAAAGACAAAGCCATGGCCTCACCCCACGCCTGCACTTTGCCACGGCAGGCAGCCCAGGTGTAGGAAAGGCTCTGTGGAGTCAGAAGTGCCGAGACAGGCAGATGGCACCGCAGGCTTTGGGGGCCAGGGCGCAAGTGGGCTAGCCCCTCCTCCCGGGAGTCGGGGAGGCCCGGCCTTCCTAGTGCCCAGGCCACGGCTCCGGGGAGAAACCCGCCATGGAGGGCACGCGGGAGGCCCTCTGCCTGAGGTGGCAGGTGTCACGCCAGGGCCACTGCAAGCCTGGCTCGGCTTGCCTGCTTTCTCCAAAGGAGGCTGGCCGACCAGCCGAACCTGGCACCTGGGCCAGGCCCCTTCCAAGGGGACGAGTTCCAGAGGCTAGAGCCCTGGGGGCGGCTGCCAAGTCTCCTGGGGCGTGTGCTGGGCCCCCGTCAGAGGAGGAAGCAGCCTGGTAAACGGTGTGCCAGGCCTGAGATCTGGAGGCCTCCCACAGCCGGGTCCCTGTCCTGCCCAGGCCCCCCGAGGGAGGACGATGGTCGGGCAGTGGCGAGCGGGGTGGGGCTGGCGCCGAGCCTGCCCTTGGATGCCCCGGGGAAGGGCGCCGGGGGATGGGCTGCCCCTGGCCGGGTCTGAGGGACCGACCCAGCTCGGGGCTGTCGGGGGCAGAGAGAGAACACCCCTCCGCCCTTTCCCTTCAGGTTCTTAGGGCTGGCCAAATCCTTCCCAAGACAGCTTGTCTGGAGAAAATCAGACCCAGCTGAAGAACATGTGTCCATGGGGGAAACCCGGGAAACTGAGTCTCCCCACACAATAGCAGAGATTCTCATCTTGCATCCTCTCCTGAGCTAATGACAAAGGTGGATGTCCCGGGTGGGCCTGTGGAATGGGAGAGGGGAGGAAGTCTATTGTCATGCAGAGGGACATGGAAAGACTTGTCTGAAGCTTATCCCCTGCACTGGGGTCAGGTCAGGAAGGGACAGCACAGAGGTGAGCAGGAACCAACCGGCCTCTCTGTGGTGGGGCTGGCCCCGGGGCAGGCGTGGGGGTGATGGCTGGAAGTGGGATGGCGCGTGAGTTGGCAACAGCCAGCGGTGGAGGCAGAGACTCAGAGGTCAGGGATCTCTCTCTCTGTCTCTGTCTCTGTCTCTCTCCCTCAGGGAGCTGAGGAGAGTAAGGTGGCGCCCCCTGCCCACCTCGCCTACCTCTCCATGGGCCCTTCTTTCTCTGGCCGCTCCGGGAGCCGTGCGGGCTTGGGTTCAAGCCCCCACACACCGCACAGGCCAAGGGCACATGCGCGACCGCTGGGGCCTAGGGCTGGCCTCGGGGGGGGGGGGTCCTCAGTGAAGGCCCCGCCCTCCCTCCAGGCTCTGACCCAGCTGCAGCTCTTCCATCGCCGCCCTTCTGGACTCGGCTTCAGCTGTCTCCCTCCCCTCCCCCACTCCCACTCAGCTTGCAGGCCGCTTCCCTGCCTTGAAAGCATTGCTCTGGCCCTGAGGGCCACAGACCTACTGGGCTTCAAGCTCAAGGCTCTGCCTGGGCCTGCTGCTTCGGCCAGGGGCTCATTTTTTCCTGGAAAGACAAAGCCATGGCCTCACCCCACGCCTGCACTTTGCCACGGCAGGCAGCCCAGATGTAGGAAAGGCTCTGTGGAGTCAGAAGTGCCGAGACAGGCAGATGGCACCAGAGGGTTTGGGGGCCAGGGCGCAAGTGGGCTAGCCCCTCCTCCCGGGAGTCGGGGAGGCCCGGCCTTCCTAGTGCCCAGGCCACGGCTCCGGGGAGAAACCCGCCATGGAGGGCACGCGGGAGGCCCTCTGCCTGAGGTGGCAGGTGTCACGCCAGGGCCACTGCAAGCCTGGCTCGGCTTGCCTGCTTTCTCCAAAGGAGGCTGGCCGACCAGCCGAACCTGGCACCTGGGCCAGGCCCCTTCCAAGGGGACGAGTTCCAGAGGCTAGAGCCCTGGGGGCGGCTGCCAAGTCTCCTGGGGCGTGTGCTGGGCCCCCGTCAGAGGAGGAAGCAGCCTGGTAAACGGTGTGCCAGGCCTGAGATCTGGAGGCCTCCCACAGCCGGGTCCCTGTTCTGCCCAGGCCCCCCGAGGGAGGACGTTGGTCGGGCAGTGGCGAGCGGGGTGGGGCTGGCGCCGAGCCTGCCCTTGGATGCCCCGGGGAAGGGCGCCGGGGGATGGGCTGCCCCTGGCCGGGTCTGAGGGACCGACCCAGCTCGGGGCTGTCGGGGGCAGAGAGAGAACCCCCCTCCGCCCTTTCCCTTCAGGTTCTTAGGGCTGGCCAAATCCTTCCCAAGACAGCTTGTCTGGAGAAAATCAGACCCAGCTGAAGAACATGTGTCCATGGGGGAAACCCGGGAAACTGAGTCTCCCCACACAATAGCAGAGATTCTCATCTTGCATCCTCTCCTGAGCTAATGACAAAGGTGGATGTCCCGGGTGGGCCTGTGGAATGGGAGAGGGGAGGAAGTCTATTGTCATGCAGAGGGACATGGAAAGACTTGTCTGAAGCTTATCCCCTGCACTGGGGTCAGGTCGGGAAGGGACGGCACAGAGGTGAGCAGGAACCAACCGGCCTCTCTGTGGTGGGGCTGGCCCCGGGGCAGGCGTGGGGGTGATGGCTGGAAGTGGGATGGCGCGTGAGTTGGCACCAGCCAGCGGTGGAGGCAGAGACTCAGAGGTCAGGGATCTCTCTCTCTGTCTCTGTCTCTCTCTCTCTCCCTCAGGGAGCTGAGCAGAGTAAGGTGGCGCCCCCTGCCCACCTCGCCTACCTCTCCATGGGCCCTTCTTTCTCTGGCCGCTCCGGGAGCCCTGCGGGCTTGGGTTCAACCCCCCACACACCGCACAGGCCAAGGGCGCATGCGCGACCGCCGGGGCCTAGGGCTGGCTTGGGGGGGGCTCCTCAGTGAAGGCCCCGCCCTCCCTCCAGGCTCTGACCCAGCTGCAGCTCTTCCTTCGCCGCCCTTCTGGACTCGGCTTCAGCTGTCTCCCTCCCCTCCCCCACTCCCACTCAGCTTGCAGGCCGCTTCCCTGCCTTGAAAGCATTGCTCTGGCCCTGAGGGCCACAGACCTACTGGGCTTCAAGCTCAAGGCTCTGCCTGGGCCTGCTGCTTCGGCCAGGGGCTCATTTTTTCCTGGAAAGACAAAGCCATGGCCTCACCCCACGCCTGCACTTTGCCACGGCAGGCAGCCCAGATGTAGGAAAGGCTCTGTGGAGTCAGAAGTGCCGAGACAGGCAGATGGCACCAGAGGGTTTGGGGGCCAGGGCGCAAGTGGGCTAGCCCCTCCTCCCGGGAGTCGGGGAGGCCCGGCCTTCCTAGTGCCCAGGCCACGGCTCCGGGGAGAAACCCGCCATGGAGGGCACGCGGGAGGCCCTCTGCCTGAGGTGGCAGGTGTCACGCCAGGGCCACTGCAAGCCTGGCTCGGCTTGCCTGCTTTCTCCAAAGGAGGCTGGCCGACCAGCCGAACCTGGCACCTGGGCCAGGCCCCTTCCAAGGGGACGAGTTCCAGAGGCTAGAGCCCTGGGGGCGGCTGCCAAGTCTCCTGGGGCGTGTGCTGGGCCCCCGTCAGAGGAGGAAGCAGCCTGGTAAACGGTGTGCCAGGCCTGAGATCTGGAGGCCTCCCACAGCCGGGTCCCTGTTCTGCCCAGGCCCCCCGAGGGAGGACGTTGGTCGGGCAGTGGCGAGCGGGGTGGGGCTGGCGCCGAGCCTGCCCTTGGATGCCCCGGGGAAGGGCGCCGGGGGATGGGCTGCCCCTGGCCGGGTCTGAGGGACCGACCCAGCTCGGGGCTGTCGGGGGCAGAGAGAGAACCCCCCTCCGCCCTTTCCCTTCAGGTTCTTAGGGCTGGCCAAATCCTTCCCAAGACAGCTTGTCTGGAGAAAATCAGACCCAGCTGAAGAACATGTGTCCATGGGGGAAACCCGGGAAACTGAGTCTCCCCACACAATAGCAGAGATTCTCATCTTGCATCCTCTCCTGAGCTAATGACAAAGGTGGATGTCCCTGGTGGGCCTGTGGAATGGGAGAGGGGAGGAAGTCTATTGTCATGCAGAGGGACATGGAAAGACTTGTCTGAAGCTTATCCCCTGCACTGGGGTCAGGTCGGGAAGGGACGGCACAGAGGTGAGCAGGAACCAACCGGCCTCTCTGTGGTGGGGCTGGCCCCGGGGCAGGCGTGGGGGTGATGGCTGGAAGTGGGATGGCGCGTGAGTTGGCACCAGCCAGCGGTGGAGGCAGAGACTCAGAGGTCAGGGATCTCTCTCTCTGTCTCTGTCTCTCTCTCTCTCCCTCAGGGAGCTGAGGAGAGTAAGGTGGCGCCCCCTGCCCACCTCGCCTACCTCTCCATGGGCCCTTCTTTCTCTGGCCGCTCCGGGAGCCCTGCGGGCTTGGGTTCAACCCCCCACACACCGCACAGGCCAAGAGCGCATGCGCGACCGCCGGGGCCTAGGGCTGGCCTGGGGGGGGGTCCTCAGTGAAGGCCCCGCTCTCCCTCCAGGCTCTGACCCAGCTGCAGCTCTTCCATCGCCGCCCTTCTGGACCTGGCTTCAGCTGTCTCCCTCCCCTCCCCCACTCCCACTCAGCTTGCAGGCCGCTTCCCTGCCTTGAAAGCATTGCTCTGGCCCTGAGGGCCACAGACCTACTGGGCTTCAAGCTCAAGGCTCTGCCTGGGCCTGCTGCTTCGGCCAGGGGCTCATTTTTTCCTGGAAAGACAAAGCCATGGCCTCACCCCACGCCTGCACTTTGCCACGGCAGGCAGCCCAGGTGTAGGAAAGGCTCTGTGGAGTCAGAAGTGCCGAGACAGGCAGATGGCACCGCAGGCTTTGGGGGCCAGGGCGCAAGTGGGCTAGCCCCTCCTCCCGGGAGTCGGGGAGGCCCGGCCTTCCTAGTGCCCAGGCCACGGCTCCGGGGAGAAACCCGCCATGGAGGGCACGCGGGAGGCCCTCTGCCTGAGGTGGCAGGTGTCACGCCAGGGCCACTGCAAGCCTGGCTCGGCTTGCCTGCTTTCTCCAAAGGAGGCTGGCCGACCAGCCGAACCTGGCACCTGGGCCAGGCCCCTTCCAAGGGGACGAGTTCCAGAGGCTAGAGCCCTGGGGGCGGCTGCCAAGTCTCCTGGGGCGTGTGCTGGGCCCCCGTCAGAGGAGGAAGCAGCCTGGTAAACGGTGTGCCAGGCCTGAGATCTGGAGGCCTCCCACAGCCGGGTCCCTGTCCTGCCCAGGCCCCCCGAGGGAGGACGATGGTCGGGCAGTGGCGAGCGGGGTGGGGCTGGCGCCGAGCCTGCCCTTGGATGCCCCGGGGAAGGGCGCCGGGGGATGGGCTGCCCCTGGCCGGGTCTGAGGGACCGACCCAGCTCGGGGCTGTCGGGGGCAGAGAGAGAACACCCCTCCGCCCTTTCCCTTCAGGTTCTTAGGGCTGGCCAAATCCTTCCCAAGACAGCTTGTCTGGAGAAAATCAGACCCAGCTGAAGAACATGTGTCCATGGGGGAAACCCGGGAAACTGAGTCTCCCCACACAATAGCAGAGATTCTCATCTTGCATCCTCTCCTGAGCTAATGACAAAGGTGGATGTCCCGGGTGGGCCTGTGGAATGGGAGAGGGGAGGAAGTCTATTGTCATGCAGAGGGACATGGAAAGACTTGTCTGAAGCTTATCCCCTGCACTGGGGTCAGGTCAGGAAGGGACAGCACAGAGGTGAGCAGGAACCAACCGGCCTCTCTGTGGTGGGGCTGGCCCCGGGGCAGGCGTGGGGGTGATGGCTGGAAGTGGGATGGCGCGTGAGTTGGCAACAGCCAGCGGTGGAGGCAGAGACTCAGAGGTCAGGGATCTCTCTCTCTGTCTCTGTCTCTGTCTCTCTCCCTCAGGGAGCTGAGGAGAGTAAGGTGGCGCCCCCTGCCCACCTCGCCTACCTCTCCATGGGCCCTTCTTTCTCTGGCCGCTCCGGGAGCCGTGCGGGCTTGGGTTCAAGCCCCCACACACCGCACAGGCCAAGGGCGCATGCGCGACCGCTGGGGCCTAGGGCTGGCCTCGGGGGGGGGGGGTCCTCAGTGAAGGCCCCGCCCTCCCTCCAGGCTCTGACCCAGCTGCAGCTCTTCCATCGCCGCCCTTCTGGACTCGGCTTCAGCTGTCTCCCTCCCCTCCCCCACTCCCACTCAGCTTGCAGGCCGCTTCCCTGCCTTGAAAGCATTGCTCTGGCCCTGAGGGCCACAGACCTACTGGGCTTCAAGCTCAAGGCTCTGCCTGGGCCTGCTGCTTCGGCCAGGGGCTCATTTTTTCCTGGAAAGACAAAGCCATGGCCTCACCCCACGCCTGCACTTTGCCACGGCAGGCAGCCCAGATGTAGGAAAGGCTCTGTGGAGTCAGAAGTGCCGAGACAGGCAGATGGCACCAGAGGGTTTGGGGGCCAGGGCGCAAGTGGGCTAGCCCCTCCTCCCGGGAGTCGGGGAGGCCCGGCCTTCCTAGTGCCCAGGCCACGGCTCCGGGAAGAAACCCGCCATGGAGGGCACGCGGGAGGCCCTCTGCCTGAGGTGGCATGTGTCACGCCAGGGCCACTGCAAGCCTGGCTCGGCTTGCCTGCTTTCTCCAAAGGAGGCTGGCCGACCAGCCGAACCTGGCACCTGGGCCAGGCCCCTTCCAAGGGGACGAGTTCCAGAGGCTAGAGCCCTGGGGGCGGCTGCCAAGTCTCCTGGGGCGTGTGCTGGGCCCCCGTCAGAGGAGGAAGCAGCCTGGTAAACGGTGTGCCAGGCCTGAGATCTGGAGGCCTCCCACAGCCGGGTCCCTGTCCTGCCCAGGCCCCCCGAGGGAGGACGATGGTCGGGCAGTGGCGAGCGGGGTGGGGCTGGCGCCGAGCCTGCCCTTGGATGCCCCAGGGAAGGGCGCCGGGGGATGGGCTGCCCCTGGCCGGGTCTGAGGGACCGACCCAGCTCGGGGCTGTCGGGGGCAGAGTGAGAACCCCCCTCCGCCCTTTCCCTTCAGGTTCTTAGGGCTGGCCAAATCCTTCCCAAGACAGCTTGTCTGGAGAAAATCAGACCCAGCTGAAGAACATGTGTCCATGGGGGAAACCCGGGAAACTGAGTCTCCCCACACAATAGCAGAGATTCTCATCTTGCATCCTCTCCTGAGCTAATGACAAAGGTGGATGTCCCGGGTGGGCCTGTGGAATGGGAGAGGGGAGGAAGTCTATTGTCATGCAGAGGGACATGGAAAGACTTGTCTGAAGCTTATCCCCTGCACTGGGGTCAGGTCGGGAAGGGACGGCACAGAGGTGAGCAGGAACCAACCGGCCTCTCTGTGGTGGGGCTGGCCCCGGGGCAGGCGTGGGGGTGATGGCTGGAAGTGGGATGGCGCGTGAGTTGGCACCAGCCAGCGGTGGAGGCAGTGACTCAGAGGTCAGGGATCTCTCTCTCTGTCTCTGTCTCTGTCTCTCTCCCTCAGGGAGCTGAGGAGAGTAAGGTGGCGCCCCCTGCCCACCTCGCCTACCTCTCCATGGGCCCTTCTTTCTCTGGCCGCTCCGGGAGCCCTGCGGGCTTGGGTTCAACCCCCCACACACCGCACAGGCCAAGAGCGCATGCGCGACCGCCGGGGCCTAGGGCTGGCCTGGGGGGGGGTCCTCAGTGAAGGCCCCGCTCTCCCTCCAGGCTCTGACCCAGCTGCAGCTCTTCCATCGCCGCCCTTCTGGACTCGGCTTCAGCTGTCTCCCTCCCCTCCCCCACTCCCACTCAGCTTGCAGGCCGCTTCCCTGCCTTGAAAGCATTGCTCTGGCCCTGAGGGCCACAGACCTACTGGGCTTCAAGCTCAAGGCTCTGCCTGGGCCTGCTGCTTCGGCCAGGGGCTCATTTTTTCCTGGAAAGACAAAGCCATGGCCTCACCCCACGCCTGCACTTTGCCACGGCAGGCAGCCCAGGTGTAGGAAAGGCTCTGTGGAGTCAGAAGTGCCGAGACAGGCAGATGGCACCGCAGGCTTTGGGGGCCAGGGCGCAAGTGGGCTAGCCCCTCCTCCCGGGAGTCGGGGAGGCCCGGCCTTCCTAGTGCCCAGGCCACGGCTCCGGGGAGAAACCCGCCATGGAGGGCACGCGGGAGGCCCTCTGCCTGAGGTGGCAGGTGTCACGCCAGGGCCACTGCAAGCCTGGCTCGGCTTGCCTGCTTTCTCCAAAGGAGGCTGGCCGACCAGCCGAACCTGGCACCTGGGCCAGGCCCCTTCCAAGGGGACGAGTTCCAGAGGCTAGAGCCCTGGGGGCGGCTGCCAAGTCTCCTGGGGCGTGTGCTGGGCCCCCGTCAGAGGAGGAAGCAGCCTGGTAAACGGTGTGCCAGGCCTGAGATCTGGAGGCCTCCCACAGCCGGGTCCCTGTCCTGCCCAGGCCCCCCGAGGGAGGACGATGGTCGGGCAGTGGCGAGCGGGGTGGGGCTGGCGCCGAGCCTGCCCTTGGATGCCCCGGGGAAGGGCGCCGGGGGATGGGCTGCCCCTGGCCGGGTCTGAGGGACCGACCCAGCTCGGGGCTGTCGGGGGCAGAGAGAGAACCCCCCTCCGCCCTTTCCCTTCAGGTTCTTAGGGCTGGCCAAATCCTTCCCAAGACAGCTTGTCTGGAGAAAATCAGACCCAGCTGAAGAACATGTGTCCATGGGGGAAACCCGGGAAACTGAGTCTCCCCACACAATAGCAGAGATTCTCATCTTGCATCCTCTCCTGAGCTAATGACAAAGGTGGATGTCCCGGGTGGGCCTGTGGAATGGGAGAGGGGAGGAAGTCTATTGTCATGCAGAGGGACATGGAAAGACTTGTCTGAAGCTTATCCCCTGCACTGGGGTCAGGTCAGGAAGGGACAGCACAGAGGTGAGCAGGAACCAACCGGCCTCTCTGTGGTGGGGCTGGCCCCGGGGCAGGCGTGGGGGTGATGGCTGGAAGTGGGATGGCGCGTGAGTTGGCAACAGCCAGCGGTGGAGGCAGAGACTCAGAGGTCAGGGATCTCTCTCTCTGTCTCTGTCTCTGTCTCTCTCCCTCAGGGAGCTGAGGAGAGTAAGGTGGCGCCCCCTGCCCACCTCGCCTACCTCTCCATGGGCCCTTCTTTCTCTGGCCGCTCCGGGAGCCGTGCGGGCTTGGGTTCAAGCCCCCACACACCGCACAGGCCAAGGGCGCATGCGCGACCGCTGGGGCCTAGGGCTGGCCTCAGGGGGGGGGGGTCCTCAGTGAAGGCCCCGCCCTCCCTCCAGGCTCTGACCCAGCTGCAGCTCTTCCATCGCCGCCCTTCTGGACTCGGCTTCAGCTGTCTCCCTCCCCTCCCCCACTCCCACTCAGCTTGCAGGCCGCTTCCCTGCCTTGAAAGCATTGCTCTGGCCCTGAGGGCCACAGACCTACTGGGCTTCAAGCTCAAGGCTCTGCCTGGGCCTGCTGCTTCGGCCAGGGGCTCATTTTTTCCTGGAAAGACAAAGCCATGGCCTCACCCCACGCCTGCACTTTGCCACGGCAGGCAGCCCAGATGTAGGAAAGGCTCTGTGGAGTCAGAAGTGCCGAGACAGGCAGATGGCACCGCAGGCTTTGGGGGCCAGGGTGCAAGTGGGCTAGCCCCTCCTCCCGGGAGTCGGGGAGGCCCGGCCTTCCTAGTGCCCAGGCCACGGCTCCGGGGAGAAACCCGCCATGGAGGGCACGCGGGAGGCCCTCTGCCTGAGGTGGCAGGTGTCACGCCAGGGCCACTGCAAGCCTGGCTCGGCTTGCCTGCTTTCTCCAAAGGAGGCTGGCCGACCAGCCGAACCTGGCACCTGGGCCAGGCCCCTTCCAAGGGGACGAGTTCCAGAGGCTAGAGCCCTGGGGGCGGCTGCCAAGTCTCCTGGGGCGTGTGCTGGGCCCCCGTCAGAGGAGGAAGCAGCCTGGTAAACGGTGTGCCAGGCCTGAGATCTGGAGGCCTCCCACAGCCGGGTCCCTGTCCTGCCCAGGCCCCCCGAGGGAGGACGATGGTTGGGCAGTGGCGAGCGGGGTGGGGCTGGCGCCGAGCCTGCCCTTGGATGCCCCGGGGAAGGGCGCCGGGGGATGGGCTGCCCCTGGCCGGGTCTGAGGGACCGACCCAGCTCGGGGCTGTCGGGGGCAGAGAGAGAACCCCCCTCCGCCCTTTCCCTTCAGGTTCTTAGGGCTGGCCAAATCCTTCCCAAGACAGCTTGTCTGGAGAAAATCAGACCCAGCTGAAGAACATGTGTCCATGGGGGAAACCCGGGAAACTGAGTCTCCCCACACAATAGCAGAGATTCTCATCTTGCATCCTCTCCTGAGCTAATGACAAAGGTGGATGTCCCGGGTGGGCCTGTGGAATGGGAGAGGGGAGGAAGTCTATTGTCATGCAGAGGGACATGGAAAGACTTGTCTGAAGCTTATCCCCTGCACTGGGGTCAGGTCAGGAAGGGACAGCACAGAGGTGAGCAGGAACCAACCGGCCTCTCTGTGGTGGGGCTGGCCCCGGGGCAGGCGTGGGGGTGATGGCTGGAAGTGGGATGGCGCGTGAGTTGGCAACAGCCAGCGGTGGAGGCAGAGACTCAGAGGTCAGGGATCTCTCTCTCTGTCTCTGTCTCTGTCTCTCTCCCTCAGGGAGCTGAGGAGAGTAAGGTGGCGCCCCCTGCCCACCTCGCCTACCTCTCCATGGGCCCTTCTTTCTCTGGCCGCTCCGGGAGCCGTGCGGGCTTGGGTTCAAGCCCCCACACACCGCACAGGCCAAGGGCGCATGCGCGACCGCTGGGGCCTAGGGCTGGCCTCGGGGGGGGGGGGTCCTCAGTGAAGGCCCCGCCCTCCCTCCAGGCTCTGACCCAGCTGCAGCTCTTCCATCGCCGCCCTTCTGGACTCGGCTTCAGCTGTCTCCCTCCCCTCCCCCACTCCCACTCAGCTTGCAGGCCGCTTCCCTGCCTTGAAAGCATTGCTCTGGCCCTGAGGGCCACAGACCTACTGGGCTTCAAGCTCAAGGCTCTGCCTGGGCCTGCTGCTTCGGCCAGGGGCTCATTTTTTCCTGGAAAGACAAAGCCATGGCCTCACCCCACGCCTGCACTTTGCCACGGCAGGCAGCCCAGATGTAGGAAAGGCTCTGTGGAGTCAGAAGTGCCGAGACAGGCAGATGGCACCGCAGGCTTTGGGGGCCAGGGTGCAAGTGGGCTAGCCCCTCCTCCCGGGAGTCGGGGAGGCCCGGCCTTCCTAGTGCCCAGGCCACGGCTCCGGGGAGAAACCCGCCATGGAGGGCACGCGGGAGGCCCTCTGCCTGAGGTGGCAGGTGTCACGCCAGGGCCACTGCAAGCCTGGCTCGGCTTGCCTGCTTTCTCCAAAGGAGGCTGGCCGACCAGCCGAACCTGGCACCTGGGCCAGGCCCCTTCCAAGGGGACGAGTTCCAGAGGCTAGAGCCCTGGGGGCGGCTGCCAAGTCTCCTGGGGCGTGTGCTGGGCCCCCGTCAGAGGAGGAAGCAGCCTGGTAAACGGTGTGCCAGGCCTGAGATCTGGAGGCCTCCCACAGCCGGGTCCCTGTCCTGCCCAGGCCCCCCGAGGGAGGACGATGGTCGGGCAGTGGCGAGCGGGGTGGGGCTGGCGCCGAGCCTGCCCTTGGATGCCCCAGGGAAGGGCGCCGGGGGATGGGCTGCCCCTGGCCGGGTCTGAGGGACCGACCCAGCTCGGGGCTGTCGGGGGCAGAGAGAGAACCCCCCTCCGCCCTTTCCCTTCAGGTTCTTAGGGCTGGCCAAATCCTTCCCAAGACAGCTTGTCTGGAGAAAATCAGACCCAGCTGAAGAACATGTGTCCATGGGGGAAACCCGGGAAACTGAGTCTCCCCACACAATAGCAGAGATTCTCATCTTGCATCCTCTCCTGAGCTAATGACAAAGGTGGATGTCCCGGGTGGGCCTGTGGAATGGGAGAGGGGAGGAAGTCTATTGTCATGCAGAGGGACATGGAAAGACTTGTCTGAAGCTTATCCCCTGCACTGGGGTCAGGTCGGGAAGGGACGGCACAGAGGTGAGCAGGAACCAACCGGCCTCTCTGTGGTGGGGCTGGCCCCGGGGCAGGCGTGGGGGTGATGGCTGGAAGTGGGATGGCGCGTGAGTTGGCACCAGCCAGCGGTGGAGGCAGAGACTCAGAGGTCAGGGATCTCTCTCTCTGTCTCTGTCTCTCTCTCTGTCCCTCAGGGAGCTGAGCAGAGTAAGGTGGCGCCCCCTGCCCACCTCGCCTACCTCTCCATGGGCCCTTCTTTCTCTGGCCGCTCCGGGAGCCCTGCGGGCTTGGGTTCAACCCCCCACACACCGCTCAGGCCAAGGGCGCATGCGCGACCGCCGGGGCCTAGGGCTGGCCTGGGGGGGGGGTCCTCAGTGAAGGCCCCGCCCTCCCTCCAGGCTCTGACCCAGCTGCAGCTCTTCCATCGCCGCCCTTCTGGACTCGGCTTCAGCTGTCTCCCTCCCCTCCCCCACTCCCACTCAGCTTGCAGGCCGCTTCCCTGCCTTGAAAGCATTGCTCTGGCCCTGAGGGCCACAGACCTACTGGGCTTCAAGCTCAAGGCTCTGCCTGGGCCTGCTGCTTCGGCCAGGGGCTCATTTTTTCTTGGAAAGACAAAGCCATGGCCTCACCCCACGCCTGCACTTTGCCACGGCAGGCAGCCCAGATGTAGGAAAGGCTCTGTGGAGTCAGAAGTGCCGAGACAGGCAGATGGCACCAGAGGGTTTGGGGGCCAGGGCGCAAGTGGGCTAGCCCCTCCTCCCGGGAGTCGGGGAGGCCCGGCCTTCCTAGTGCCCAGGCCACGGCTCCGGGGAGAAACCCGCCATGGAGGGCACGCGGGAGGCCCTCTGCCTGAGGTGGCAGGTGTCACGCCAGGGCCACTGCAAGCCTGGCTCGGCTTGCCTGCTTTCTCCAAAGGAGGCTGGCCGACCAGCCGAACCTGGCACCTGGGCCAGGCCCCTTCCAAGGGGACGAGTTCCAGAGGCTAGAGCCCTGGGGGCGGCTGCCAAGTCTGCTGGGGCGTGTGCTGGGCCCCCGTCAGAGGAGGAAGCAGCCTGGTAAACGGTGTGCCAGTCCTGAGATCTGGAGGCCTCCCACAGCCGGGTCCCTGTCCTGCC
>NW_026691660.1:0-59873 GCF_020826845.1 Diceros bicornis minor
GAGCTTGAAGCCCAGTTGGTCTGTGGCCCTCAGGGCCAGAGCAATGCTTTCAAGGCAGGGAAGCGGCCTGCAAGCTGAGTGGGAGTGGGGGAGGGGAGGGAGACAGCTGAAGCCGAGTCCAGAAGGGCGGCGATGGAAGAGCTGCAGCTGGGTCAGAGCCTGGAGGGAGGGCGGGGCCTTCACTGAGGACCCCCCCGCCCCCCGAGGCCAGCCCTAGGCCCCGGCGGTCGCTCATGCGCCCCTTGGCCTGTGTGGTGTGTGGGGGCTTGAACCCAAGCCCGCAGGGCTCCCGGAGCGGCCAGAGAAAGAAGGGCCCATGGAGAGGTAGGCGAGGTGGGCAGGGGGCGCCACCTTACTCTCCTCAGCTCCCTGAGGGAGAGAGACAGAGACAGAGACAGAGAGAGAGATCCCTGACCTCTGAGTCTCTGCCTCCACCGCTGGCTGGTGCCAACTCACGCGCCATCCCACTTCCAGCCATCACCCCCACGCCTGCCCCGGGGCCAGCCCCACCACAGAGAGGCCGGTTGGTTCCTGCTCACCTCTGTGCCGTCCCTTCCCGACCTGACCCCAGTGCAGGGGATAAGCTTCAGACAAGTCTTTCCATGTCCCTCTGCATGACAATAGACTTCCTCCCCTCTCCCATTCCACAGGCCCACCCACCCGGGACATCCACCTTTGTCATTAGCTCAGGAGAGGATGCAAGATGAGAATCTCTGCTATTGTGTGGGGAGACTCAGTTTCCCGGGTTTCCCCCATGGACACATGTTCTTCAGCTGGGTCTGATTTTCTCCAGACAAGCTGTCTTGGGAAGGATTTGGCCAGCCCTAAGAACCTGAAGGGAAAGGGCGGAGGGGGGGTTCTCTCTCTGCCCCCGACAGCCCCGAGCTGGGTCGGTCCCTCAGACCTGGCCAGGGGCAGCCTATCCCCCGGCGCCCTTCCCCGGGGCATCCAAGGGCAGGCTCGGCGCCAGCCCCACCCCGCTCGCCACTGCCTGACCATCGTCCTCCCTCGGGGGGCCTGGGCAGGACAGGGCCCCGGGTGTGGGAGGCCTCCAGATCTCAGGCCTGGCACACCGTTTACCAGGCTGCTTCCTCCTCTGACGGGGGCCCAGCACACGCCCCAGGAGACTTGGCAGCCGCCCCCAGGGCTCTATCCTCTGGAACTCGTCTCCTTGGAAGGGGCCTGGCCCAGGTGCCAGGTTCGGCTGGTCGGCCAGCCTCCTTTGGAGAAAGCAGGCAAGCCGAGCCAGGCTTGCAGTGGCCCTGGCGTGACACCTGCCACCTCAGGCAGAGGGCCTCCCGCGTTCCCTCCATGGCGGGTTTCTCCCCGGAGCCGTGGCCTGGGCACTAGGAAGGCCTGGCCTCCCCGACTCCCGGGAGGAGGGGCTAGCCCACTTGCGCCCTGGCCCCCAAACCCTCTGGTGCCATCTGCCTGTCTCGGCACTTCTGACTCCACAGAGCCTTTCCTACATCTGGGCTGCCTGCCGTGGCAAAGTGCAGGCGTGGGGTGAGGCCATGGCTTTGTCTTTCCAGGAAAAAATGAGCCCCTGGCCGAAGCAGCAGGCCCAGGCAGAGCCTTGAGCTTGAAGCCCAGTAGGTCTGTGGCCCTCAGGGCCAGAGCAATGCTTTCAAGGCAGGGAAGCGGCCTGCAAGCTGAGTGGGAGTGGGGGAGGGGAGGGAGACAGCTGAAGCCGAGTCCAGAAGGGCAGCGATGGAAGAGCTGCAGCTGGGTCAGAGCCTGGAGGGAGGGCGGGGCCTTCACTGAGGACCCCCCGCCCCCCGAGGCCAGCCCTAGGCCCCGGCGGTCGCTCATGTGCCCTTGGCCTGTGTGGTGTGTGGGGGCTTGAACCCAAGCCCGCAGGGCTCCCGGAGCGGCCAGAGAAAGAAGGGCCCATGGAGAGGTAGGCGAGGTGGGCAGGGGGCGCCACCTTACTCTCCTCAGCTCCCTGAGGGAGAGAGAGAGAGACAGAGACAGAGAGAGAGATCCCTGACCTCTGAGTCTCTGCCTCCACCGCTGGCTGGTGCCAACTCACGCGCCATCCCACTTCCAGCCATCACCCCCACGCCTGCCCCGGGGCCAGCCCCACCACAGAGAGGCCGGTTGGTTCCTGCTCACCTCTGTGCCGTCCCTTCCCGACCTGACCCCAGTGCAGGGGATAAGCTTCAGACAAGTCTTTCCATGTCCCTCTGCATGACAATAGACTTCCTCCCCTCTCCCATTCCACAGGCCCACCCACCCGGGACATCCACCTTTGTCATTAGCTCAGGAGAGGATGCAAGATGAGAATCTCTGCTATTGTGTGGGGAGACTCAGTTTCCCGGGTTTCCCCCATGGACACATGTTCTTCAGCTGGGTCTGATTTTCTCCAGACAAGCTGTCTTGGGAAGGATTTGGCCAGCCCTAAGAACCTGAAGGGAAAGGGCGGAGGGGGGTTCTCTCTCTGCCCCCGACAGCCCCGAGCTGGGTCGGTCCCTCAGACCTGGCCAGGGGCAGCCTATCCCCCGGCGCCCTTCCCTGGGCATCCAAGGGCAGGCTCGGCGCCAGCCCCACCCCGCTCGCCACTGCCTGACCATCGTCCTCCATCGGGGGGCCTGGGCAGGACAGGGACCCGGGTGTGGGAGGCCTCCAGATCTCAGGAGTGGCACACCGTTTACCAGGCTGCTTCCTCCTCTGACGGGGGCCCAGCACACGCCCCAGGAGACTTGGCAGCCGCCCCCAGGGCTCTATCCTCTGGAACTCGTCTCCTTGGAAGGGGCCTGGCCCAGGTGCCATGTTCGGCTGGTGGGCCAGCCTCCTTTGGAGTAAGCAGGCAAGCCGAGCCAGGCTTGCAGTGGCCCTGGCGTGACACCTGCCACCTCAGGCAGAGGGCCTCCCGCGTGCCCTCCATGGCGGGTTTCTCCCCGGAGCCGTGGCCTGGGCACTAGGAAGGCCGGGCCTCCCCGACTCCCGGGAGGAGGGGCTAGCCCACTTGCGCCCTGGCCCCCAAACCCTCTGGTGCCATCTGCCTGTCTCGGCACTTCTGACTCCACAGAGCCTTTCCTACATCTGGGCTGCCTGCCGTGGCAAAGTGCAGGCGTGGGGTGAGGCCATGGCTTTGTCTTTCCAGGAACAAATGAGCCCCTGGCCGAAGCAGCAGGCCCAGGCAGAGCCTTGAGCTTGAAGCCCAGTAGGTCTGTGGCCCTCAGGGCCAGAGCAATGCTTTCAAGGCAGGGAAGCGGCCTGCAAGCTGAGTGGGAGTGGGGGGAGGGGAGGGAGACAGCTGAAGCCGAGTCCAGAAGGGCGGCGATGGAAGAGCTGCAGCTGGGTCAGAGCCTGGAGGGAGGGCGGGGCCTTCACTGAGGACCCCCCGCCCCCCGAGGCCAGCCCTAGGCCCCGGCCGTCGCTCATGCGCCCTTGGCCTGTGTGGTGTGTGGGGGCTTGAACCCAAGCCCGCAGGGCTCCCGGAGCGGCCAGAGAAAGAAGGGCCCATGGAGAGGTAGGCGAGGTGGGCAGGGGGCGCCACCTTACTCTCCTCAGCTCCCTGAGGGAGAGAGAGAGAGACAGAGACAGAGAGAGAGATCCCTGACCTCTGAGTCTCTGCCTCCACCGCTGGCTGGTGCCAACTCACGCGCCATCCCACTTCCAGCCATCACCCCCACGCCTGCCCCGGGGCCAGCCCCACCACAGAGAGGCCGGTTGGTTCCTGCTCACCTCTGTGCCGTCCCTTCCCGACCTGACCCCAGTGCAGGGGATAAGCTTCAGACAAGTCTTTCCATGTCCCTCTGCATGACAATAGACTTCCTCCCCTCTCCCATTCCACAGGCCCACCCACCCGGGACATCCACCTTTGTCATTAGCTCAGGAGAGGATGCAAGATGAGAATCTCTGCTATTGTGTGGGGAGACTCAGTTTCCCGGGTTTCCCCCATGGACACATGTTCTTCAGCTGGGTCTGATTTTCTCCAGACAAGCTGTCTTGGGAAGGATTTGGCCAGCCCTAGGAACCTGAAGGGAAAGGGCGGAGGGGGGTTCTCTCTCTGCCCCCGACAGCCCCGAGCTGGGTCGGTCCCTCAGACCTGGCCAGGGGCATCCCATCCCCCGGCGCCCTTCCCCGGGGCATCCAAGGGCAGGCTCGGCGCCAGCCACACCCCGCTCGCCACTGCCCGACCATCGTCCTCCCTCGGGGGTCCTGGGCAGGACAGGGCCCCGGGTGTGGGAGGCCTCCAGATCTCAGGCCTGGCACACCGTTTACCAGGCTGCTTCCTCCTCTGACGGGGGCCCAGCACACGCCCCAGGAGACTTGGCAGCCGCCCCCAGGGCTCTATCCTCTGGAACTCGTCCCCTTGGAAGGGGCCTGGCCCAGGTGCCATGTTCGGCTGGTGGGCCAGCCTCCTTTGGAGTAAGCAGGCAAGCCGAGCCAGGCTTGCAGTGGCCCTGGCGTGACACCTGCCACCTCAGGCAGAGGGCCTCCCGCGTGCCCTCCATGGCGGGTTTCTCCCCGGAGCCGTGGCCTGGGCACTAGGAAGGCCGGGCCTCCCCGACTCCCGGGAGGAGGGGCTAGCCCAGTTGCGCCCTGGCCCCCAAACCCTCTGGTGCCATCTGCCTGTCTCGGCACTTCTGACTCCACAGAGCCTTTCCTACATCTGGGCTGCCTGCCGTGGCAAAGTGCAGGCGTGGGGTGAGGCCATGGCTTTGTCTTTCCAGGAAAAAATGAGCCCCTGGCCGAAGCAGCAGGCCCAGGCAGAGCCTTGAGCTTGAAGCCCAGTTGGTCTGTGGCCCTCAGGGCCAGAGCAATGCTTTCAAGGCAGGGAAGCGGCCTGCAAGCTGAGTGGGAGTGGGGGAGGGGAGGGAGACAGCTGAAGCCGAGTCCAGAAGGGCGGCGATGGAAGAGCTGCAGCTGGGTCAGAGCCTGGAGGGAGGGCGGGGCCTTCACTGAGGACCCCCCCGCCCCCCGAGGCCAGCCCTAGGCCCCGGCGGTCGCTCATGCGCCCTTGGCCTGTGTGGTGTGTGGGGGCTTGAACCCAAGCCCGCAGGGCTCCCGGAGCGGCCAGAGAAAGAAGGGCCCATGGAGAGGTAGGCGAGGTGGGCAGGGGGCGCCACCTTACTCTCCTCAGCTCCCTGAGGGAGAGAGACAGAGACAGAGACAGAGAGAGAGATCCCTGACCTCTGAGTCTCTGCCTCCACCGCTGGCTGGTGCCAACTCACGCGCCATCCCACTTCCAGCCATCACCCCCACGCCTGCCCCGGGGCCAGCCCCACCACAGAGAGGCCGGTTGGTTCCTGCTCACCTCTGTGCCGTCCCTTCCCGACCTGACCCCAGTGCAGGGGATAAGCTTCAGACAAGTCTTTCCATGTCCCTCTGCATGACAATAGACTTCCTCCCCTCTCCCATTCCACAGGCCCACCCACCCGGGACATCCACCTTTGTCATTAGCTCAGGAGAGGATGCAAGATGAGAATCTCTGCTATTGTGTGGGGAGACTCAGTTTCCCGGGTTTCCCCCATGGACACATGTTCTTCAGCTGGGTCTGATTTTCTCCAGACAAGCTGTCTTGGGAAGGATTTGGCCAGCCCTAAGAACCTGAAGGGAAAGGGCGGAGGGGGGTTCTCTCTCTGCCCCCGACAGCCCCGAGCTGGGTCGGTCCCTCAGACCTGGCCAGGGGCAGCCTATCCCCCGGCGCCCTTCCCCGGGGCATCCAAGGGCAGGCTCGGCGCCAGCCCCACCCCGCTCGCCACTGCCTGACCATCGTCCTCCCTCGGGGGGCCTGGGCAGGACAGGGCCCCGGGTGTGGGAGGCCTCCAGATCTCAGGCCTGGCACACCGTTTACCAGGCTGCTTCCTCCTCTGACGGGGGCCCAGCACACGCCCCAGGAGACTTGGCAGCCGCCCCCAGGGCTCTATCCTCTGGAACTCGTCCCCTTGGAAGGGGCCTGGCCCAGGTGCCAGGTTCGGCTGGTCGGCCAGCCTCCTTTGGAGAAAGCAGGCAAGCCGAGCCAGGCTTGCAGTGGCCCTGGCGTGACACCTGCCACCTCAGGCAGAGGGCCTCCCGCGTTCCCTCCATGGCGGGTTTCTCCCCGGAGCCGTGGCCTGGGCACTAGGAAGGCCGGGCCTCCCCGACTCCCGGGAGGAGGGGCTAGCCCACTTGCGCCCTGGCCCCCAAACCCTCTGGTGCCATCTGCCTGTCTCGGCACTTCTGACTCCACAGAGCCTTTCCTACATCTGGGCTGCCTGCCGTGGCAAAGTGCAGGCGTGGGGTGAGGCCATGGCTTTGTCTTTCCAGGAACAAATGAGCCCCTGGCCGAAGCAGCAGGCCCAGGCAGAGCCTTGAGCTTGAAGCCCAGTAGGTCTGTGGCCCTCAGGGCCAGAGCAATGCTTTCAAGGCAGGGAAGCGGCCTGCAAGCTGAGTGGGAGTGGGGGAGGGGAGGGAGACAGCTGAAGCCGAGTCCAGAAGGGCGGCGATGGAAGAGCTGCAGCTGGGTCAGAGCCTGGAGGGAGGGCGGGGCCTTCACTGAGGACCCCCCGCCCCCCGAGGCCAGCCCTAGGCCCCGGCCGTCGCTCATGCGCCCTTGGCCTGTGTGGTGTGTGGGGGCTTGAACCCAAGCCCGCAGGGCTCCCGGAGCGGCCAGAGAAAGAAGGGCCCATGGAGAGGTAGGCGAGGTGGGCAGGGGGCGCCACCTTACTCTCCTCAGCTCCCTGAGGGAGAGAGAGAGAGACAGAGACAGAGAGAGAGATCCCTGACCTCTGAGTCTCTGCCTCCACCGCTGGCTGGTGCCAACTCACGCGCCATCCCACTTCCAGCCATCACCCCCACGCCTGCCCCGGGGCCAGCCCCACCACAGAGAGGCCGGTTGGTTCCTGCTCACCTCTGTGCCGTCCCTTCCCGACCTGACCCCAGTGCAGGGGATAAGCTTCAGACAAGTCTTTCCATGTCCCTCTGCATGACAATAGACTTCCTCCCCTCTCCCATTCCACAGGCCCACCCACCCGGGACATCCACCTTTGTCATTAGCTCAGGAGAGGATGCAAGATGAGAATCTCTGCTATTGTGTGGGGAGACTCAGTTTCCCGGGTTTCCCCCATGGACACATGTTCTTCAGCTGGGTCTGATTTTCTCCAGACAAGCTGTCTTGGGAAGGATTTGGCCAGCCCTAGGAACCTGAAGGGAAAGGGCGGAGGGGGGTTCTCTCTCTGCCCCCGACAGCCCCGAGCTGGGTCGGTCCCTCAGACCTGGCCAGGGGCATCCCATCCCCCGGCGCCCTTCCCCGGGGCATCCAAGGGCAGGCTCGGCGCCAGCCACACCCCGCTCGCCACTGCCCGACCATCGTCCTCCCTCGGGGGTCCTGGGCAGGACAGGGCCCCGGGTGTGGGAGGCCTCCAGATCTCAGGCCTGGCACACCGTTTACCAGGCTGCTTCCTCCTCTGACGGGGGCCCAGCACACGCCCCAGGAGACTTGGCAGCCGCCCCCAGGGCTCTATCCTCTGGAACTCGTCCCCTTGGAAGGGGCCTGGCCCAGGTGCCATGTTCGGCTGGTGGGCCAGCCTCCTTTGGAGTAAGCAGGCAAGCCGAGCCAGGCTTGCAGTGGCCCTGGCGTGACACCTGCCACCTCAGGCAGAGGGCCTCCCGCGTGCCCTCCATGGCGGGTTTCTCCCCGGAGCCGTGGCCTGGGCACTAGGAAGGCCGGGCCTCCCCGACTCCCGGGAGGAGGGGCTAGCCCAGTTGCGCCCTGGCCCCCAAACCCTCTGGTGCCATCTGCCTGTCTCGGCACTTCTGACTCCACAGAGCCTTTCCTACATCTGGGCTGCCTGCCGTGGCAAAGTGCAGGCGTGGGGTGAGGCCATGGCTTTGTCTTTCCAGGAAAAAATGAGCCCCTGGCCGAAGCAGCAGGCCCAGGCAGAGCCTTGAGCTTGAAGCCCAGTTGGTCTGTGGCCCTCAGGGCCAGAGCAATGCTTTCAAGGCAGGGAAGCGGCCTGCAAGCTGAGTGGGAGTGGGGGAGGGGAGGGAGACAGCTGAAGCCGAGTCCAGAAGGGCGGCGATGGAAGAGCTGCAGCTGGGTCAGAGCCTGGAGGGAGGGCGGGGCCTTCACTGAGGACCCCCCCGCCCCCCGAGGCCAGCCCTAGGCCCCGGCGGTCGCTCATGCGCCCTTGGCCTGTGTGGTGTGTGGGGGCTTGAACCCAAGCCCGCAGGGCTCCCGGAGCGGCCAGAGAAAGAAGGGCCCATGGAGAGGTAGGCGAGGTGGGCAGGGGGCGCCACCTTACTCTCCTCAGCTCCCTGAGGGAGAGAGACAGAGACAGAGACAGAGAGAGAGATCCCTGACCTCTGAGTCTCTGCCTCCACCGCTGGCTGGTGCCAACTCACGCGCCATCCCACTTCCAGCCATCACCCCCACGCCTGCCCCGGGGCCAGCCCCACCACAGAGAGGCCGGTTGGTTCCTGCTCACCTCTGTGCCGTCCCTTCCCGACCTGACCCCAGTGCAGGGGATAAGCTTCAGACAAGTCTTTCCATGTCCCTCTGCATGACAATAGACTTCCTCCCCTCTCCCATTCCACAGGCCCACCCACCCGGGACATCCACCTTTGTCATTAGCTCAGGAGAGGATGCAAGATGAGAATCTCTGCTATTGTGTGGGGAGACTCAGTTTCCCGGGTTTCCCCCATGGACACATGTTCTTCAGCTGGGTCTGATTTTCTCCAGACAAGCTGTCTTGGGAAGGATTTGGCCAGCCCTAAGAACCTGAAGGGAAAGGGCGGAGGGGGGTTCTCTCTCTGCCCCCGACAGCCCCGAGCTGGGTCGGTCCCTCAGACCTGGCCAGGGGCAGCCTATCCCCCGGCGCCCTTCCCCGGGGCATCCAAGGGCAGGCTCGGCGCCAGCCCCACCCCGCTCGCCACTGCCTGACCATCGTCCTCCCTCGGGGGGCCTGGGCAGGACAGGGCCCCGGGTGTGGGAGGCCTCCAGATCTCAGGCCTGGCACACCGTTTACCAGGCTGCTTCCTCCTCTGACGGGGGCCCAGCACACGCCCCAGGAGACTTGGCAGCCGCCCCCAGGGCTCTATCCTCTGGAACTCGTCTCCTTGGAAGGTGCCTGGCCCAGGTGCCAGGTTCGGCTGGTCGGCCAGCCTCCTTTGGAGAAAGCAGGCAAGCCGAGCCAGGCTTGCAGTGGCCCTGGCGTGACACCTGCCACCTCAGGCAGAGGGCCTCCCGCGTTCCCTCCATGGCGGGTTTCTCCCCGGAGCCGTGGCCTGGGCACTAGGAAGGCCTGGCCTCCCCGACTCCCGGGAGGAGGGGCTAGCCCACTTGCGCCCTGGCCCCCAAACCCTCTGGTGCCATCTGCCTGTCTCGGCACTTCTGACTCCACAGAGCCTTTCCTACATCTGGGCTGCCTGCCGTGGCAAAGTGCAGGCGTGGGGTGAGGCCATGGCTTTGTCTTTCCAGGAAAAAATGAGCCCCTGGCCGAAGCAGCAGGCCCAGGCAGAGCCTTGAGCTTGAAGCCCAGTAGGTCTGTGGCCCTCAGGGCCAGAGCAATGCTTTCAAGGCAGGGAAGCGGCCTGCAAGCTGAGTGGGAGTGGGGGAGGGGAGGGAGACAGCTGAAGCCGAGTCCAGAAGGGCAGCGATGGAAGAGCTGCAGCTGGGTCAGAGCCTGGAGGGAGGGCGGGGCCTTCACTGAGGACCCCCCGCCCCCCGAGGCCAGCCCTAGGCCCCGGCGGTCGCTCATGCGCCCTTGGCCTGTGTGGTGTGTGGGGGCTTGAACCCAAGCCCGCAGGGCTCCCGGAGCGGCCAGAGAAAGAAGGGCCCATGGAGAGGTAGGCGAGGTGGGCAGGGGGCGCCACCTTACTCTCCTCAGCTCCCTGAGGGAGAGAGAGAGAGACAGAGACAGAGAGAGAGATCCCTGACCTCTGAGTCTCTGCCTCCACCGCTGGCTGGTGCCAACTCACGCGCCATCCCACTTCCAGCCATCACCCCCACGCCTGCCCCGGGGCCAGCCCCACCACAGAGAGGCCGGTTGGTTCCTGCTCACCTCTGTGCCGTCCCTTCCCGACCTGACCCCAGTGCAGGGGATAAGCTTCAGACAAGTCTTTCCATGTCCCTCTGCATGACAATAGACTTCCTCCCCTCTCCCATTCCACAGGCCCACCCACCCGGGACATCCACCTTTGTCATTAGCTCAGGAGAGGATGCAAGATGAGAATCTCTGCTATTGTGTGGGGAGACTCAGTTTCCCGGGTTTCCCCCATGGACACATGTTCTTCAGCTGGGTCTGATTTTCTCCAGACAAGCTGTCTTGGGAAGGATTTGGCCAGCCCTAAGAACCTGAAGGGAAAGGGCGGAGGGGGGTTCTCTCTCTGCCCCCGACAGCCCCGAGCTGGGTCGGTCCCTCAGACCTGGCCAGGGGCAGCCTATCCCCCGGCGCCCTTCCCCTGGGCATCCAAGGGCAGGCTCGGCGCCAGCCCCACCCCGCTCGCCACTGCCTGACCATCGTCCTCCATCGGGGGGCCTGGGCAGGACAGGGACCCGGGTGTGGGAGGCCTCCAGATCTCAGGAGTGGCACACCGTTTACCAGGCTGCTTCCTCCTCTGACGGGGGCCCAGCACACGCCCCAGGAGACTTGGCAGCCGCCCCCAGGGCTCTATCCTCTGGAACTCGTCTCCTTGGAAGGGGCCTGGCCCAGGTGCCATGTTCGGCTGGTGGGCCAGCCTCCTTTGGAGTAAGCAGGCAAGCCGAGCCAGGCTTGCAGTGGCCCTGGCGTGACACCTGCCACCTCAGGCAGAGGGCCTCCCGCGTGCCCTCCATGGCGGGTTTCTCCCCGGAGCCGTGGCCTGGGCACTAGGAAGGCCGGGCCTCCCCGACTCCCGGGAGGAGGGGCTAGCCCACTTGCGCCCTGGCCCCCAAACCCTCTGGTGCCATCTGCCTGTCTCGGCACTTCTGACTCCACAGAGCCTTTCCTACATCTGGGCTGCCTGCCGTGGCAAAGTGCAGGCGTGGGGTGAGGCCATGGCTTTGTCTTTCCAGGAACAAATGAGCCCCTGGCCGAAGCAGCAGGCCCAGGCAGAGCCTTGAGCTTGAAGCCCAGTTGGTCTGTGGCCCTCAGGGCCAGAGCAATGCTTTCAAGGCAGGGAAGCGGCCTGCAAGCTGAGTGGGAGTGGGGGAGGGGAGGGAGACAGCTGAAGCCGAGTCCAGAAGGGCGGCGATGGAAGAGCTGCAGCTGGGTCAGAGCCTGGAGGGAGGGCGGGGCCTTCACTGAGGACCCCCCCGCCCCCCGAGGCCAGCCCTAGGCCCCGGCGGTCGCTCATGCGCCCTTGGCCTGTGTGGTGTGTGGGGGCTTGAACCCAAGCCCGCAGGGCTCCCGGAGCGGCCAGAGAAAGAAGGGCCCATGGAGAGGTAGGCGAGGTGGGCAGGGGGCGCCACCTTACTCTCCTCAGCTCCCTGAGGGAGAGAGACAGAGACAGAGACAGAGAGAGAGATCCCTGACCTCTGAGTCTCTGCCTCCACCGCTGGCTGGTGCCAACTCACGCGCCATCCCACTTCCAGCCATCACCCCCATGCCTGCCCCGGGGCCAGCCCCACCACAGAGAGGCCGGTTGGTTCCTGCTCACCTCTGTGCCGTCCCTTCCCGACCTGACCCCAGTGCAGGGGATAAGCTTCAGACAAGTCTTTCCATGTCCCTCTGCATGACAATAGACTTCCTCCCCTCTCCCATTCCACAGGCCCACCCACCCGGGACATCCACCTTTGTCATTAGCTCAGGAGAGGATGCAAGATGAGAATCTCTGCTATTGTGTGGGGAGACTCAGTTTCCCGGGTTTCCCCCATGGACACATGTTCTTCAGCTGGGTCTGATTTTCTCCAGACAAGCTGTCTTGGGAAGGATTTGGCCAGCCCTAAGAACCTGAAGGGAAAGGGCGGAGGGGGGTTCTCTCTCTGCCCCCGACAGCCCCGAGCTGGGTCGGTCCCTCAGACCTGGCCAGGGGCAGCCTATCCCCCGGCGCCCTTCCCCGGGGCATCCAAGGGCAGGCTCGGCGCCAGCCCCACCCCGCTCGCCACTGCCTGACCATCGTCCTCCCTCGGGGGGCCTGGGCAGGACAGGGCCCCGGGTGTGGGAGGCCTCCAGATCTCAGGCCTGGCACACCGTTTACCAGGCTGCTTCCTCCTCTGACGGGGGCCCAGCACACGCCCCAGGAGACTTGGCAGCCGCCCCCAGGGCTCTATCCTCTGGAACTCGTCCCCTTGGAAGGGGCCTGGCCCAGGTGCCAGGTTCGGCTGGTCGGCCAGCCTCCTTTGGAGAAAGCAGGCAAGCCGAGCCAGGCTTGCAGTGGCCCTGGCGTGACACCTGCCACCTCAGGCAGAGGGCCTCCCGCGTTCCCTCCATGGCGGGTTTCTCCCCGGAGCCGTGGCCTGGGCACTAGGAAGGCCGGGCCTCCCCGACTCCCGGGAGGAGGGGCTAGCCCACTTGCGCCCTGGCCCCCAAACCCTCTGGTGCCATCTGCCTGTCTCGGCACTTCTGACTCCACAGAGCCTTTCCTACATCTGGGCTGCCTGCCGTGGCAAAGTGCAGGCGTGGGGTGAGGCCATGGCTTTGTCTTTCCAGGAACAAATGAGCCCCTGGCCGAAGCAGCAGGCCCAGGCAGAGCCTTGAGCTTGAAGCCCAGTAGGTCTGTGGCCCTCAGGGCCAGAGCAATGCTTTCAAGGCAGGGAAGCGGCCTGCAAGCTGAGTGGGAGTGGGGGAGGGGAGGGAGACAGCTGAAGCCGAGTCCAGAAGGGCGGCGATGGAAGAGCTGCAGCTGGGTCAGAGCCTGGAGGGAGGGCGGGGCCTTCACTGAGGACCCCCCGCCCCCCGAGGCCAGCCCTAGGCCCCGGCCGTCGCTCATGCGCCCTTGGCCTGTGTGGTGTGTGGGGGCTTGAACCCAAGCCCGCAGGGCTCCCGGAGCGGCCAGAGAAAGAAGGGCCCATGGAGAGGTAGGCGAGGTGGGCAGGGGGCGCCACCTTACTCTCCTCAGCTCCCTGAGGGAGAGAGAGAGAGACAGAGACAGAGAGAGAGATCCCTGACCTCTGAGTCTCTGCCTCCACCGCTGGCTGGTGCCAACTCACGCGCCATCCCACTTCCAGCCATCACCCCCACGCCTGCCCCGGGGCCAGCCCCACCACAGAGAGGCCGGTTGGTTCCTGCTCACCTCTGTGCCGTCCCTTCCCGACCTGACCCCAGTGCAGGGGATAAGCTTCAGACAAGTCTTTCCATGTCCCTCTGCATGACAATAGACTTCCTCCCCTCTCCCATTCCACAGGCCCACCCACCCGGGACATCCACCTTTGTCATTAGCTCAGGAGAGGATGCAAGATGAGAATCTCTGCTATTGTGTGGGGAGACTCAGTTTCCCGGGTTTCCCCCATGGACACATGTTCTTCAGCTGGGTCTGATTTTCTCCAGACAAGCTGTCTTGGGAAGGATTTGGCCAGCCCTAAGAACCTGAAGGGAAAGGGCGGAGGGGGGTTCTCTCTCTGCCCCCGACAGCCCCGAGCTGGGTCGGTCCCTCAGACCTGGCCAGGGGCAGCCTATCCCCCGGCGCCCTTCCCCGGGGCATCCAAGGGCAGGCTCGGCGCCAGCCCCACCCCGCTCGCCACTGCCTGACCATCGTCCTCCCTCGGGGGGCCTGGGCAGGACAGGGCCCCGGGTGTGGGAGGCCTCCAGATCTCAGGCCTGGCACACCGTTTACCAGGCTGCTTCCTCCTCTGACGGGGGCCCAGCACACGCCCCAGGAGACTTGGCAGCCGCCCCCAGGGCTCTATCCTCTGGAACTCGTCCCCTTGGAAGGGGCCTGGCCCAGGTGCCAGGTTCGGCTGGTCGGCCAGCCTCCTTTGGAGAAAGCAGGCAAGCCGAGCCAGGCTTGCAGTGGCCCTGGCGTGACACCTGCCACCTCAGGCAGAGGGCCTCCCGCGTTCCCTCCATGGCGGGTTTCTCCCCGGAGCCGTGGCCTGGGCACTAGGAAGGCCGGGCCTCCCCGACTCCCGGGAGGAGGGGCTAGCCCACTTGCGCCCTGGCCCCCAAACCCTCTGGTGCCATCTGCCTGTCTCGGCACTTCTGACTCCACAGAGCCTTTCCTACATCTGGGCTGCCTGCCGTGGCAAAGTGCAGGCGTGGGGTGAGGCCATGGCTTTGTCTTTCCAGGAAAAAATGAGCCCCTGGCCGAAGCAGCAGGCCCAGGCAGAGCCTTGAGCTTGAAGCCCAGTAGGTCTGTGGCCCTCAGGGCCAGAGCAATGCTTTCAAGGCAGGGAAGCGGCCTGCAAGCTGAGTGGGAGTGGGGGAGGGGAGGGAGACAGCTGAAGCCCAGTCCAGAAGGGCAGCGATGGAAGAGCTGCAGCTGGGTCAGAGCCTGGAGGGAGGGCGGGGCCTTCACTGAGGACCCCCCGCCCCCCGAGGCCAGCCCTAGGCCCCGGCGGTCGCGCATGCGCCCTTGGCCTGTGTGGTGTGTGGGGGCTTGAACCCAAGCCCGCAGGGCTCCCGGAGCGGCCAGAGAAAGAAGGGCCCATGGAGAGGTAGGCGAGGTGGGCAGGGGGCGCCACCTTACTCTCCTCAGCTCCCTGAGGGAGAGAGACAGAGACAGAGACAGAGAGAGAGATCCCTGACCTCTGAGTCTCTGCCTCCACCGCTGGCTGGTGCCAACTCACGCGCCATCCCACTTCCAGCCATCACCCCCACGCCTGCCCCGGGGCCAGCCCCACCACAGAGAGGCCGGTTGGTTCCTGCTCACCTCTGTGCGGGGAGTCCCTTCCCGACCTGACCCCAGTGCAGGGGATAAGCTTCAGACAAGTCTTTCCATGTCCCTCTGCATGACAATAGACTTCCTCCCCTCTCCCATTCCACAGGCCCACCCACCCGGGACATCCACCTTTGTCATTAGCTCAGGAGAGGATGCAAGATGAGAATCTCTGCTATTGTGTGGGGAGACTCAGTTTCCCGGGTTTCCCCCATGGACACATGTTCTTCAGCTGGGTCTGATTTTCTCCAGACAAGCTGTCTTGGGAAGGATTTGGCCAGCCCTAGGAACCTGAAGGGAAAGGGCGGAGGGGGGTTCTCTCTCTGCCCCCGACAGCCCCGAGCTGGGTCGGTCCCTCAGACCTGGCCAGGGGCATCCCATCCCCCGGCGCCCTTCCCCGGGGCATCCAAGGGCAGGCTCGGCGCCAGCCACACCCCGCTCGCCACTGCCCGACCATCGTCCTCCCTCGGGGGTCCTGGGCAGGACAGGGCCCCGGGTGTGGGAGGCCTCCAGATCTCAGGCCTGGCACACCGTTTACCAGGCTGCTTCCTCCTCTGACGGGGGCCCAGCACACGCCCCAGGAGACTTGGCAGCCGCCCCCAGGGCTCTATCCTCTGGAACTCGTCCCCTTGGAAGGGGCCTGGCCCAGGTGCCATGTTCGGCTGGTGGGCCAGCCTCCTTTGGAGTAAGCAGGCAAGCCGAGCCAGGCTTGCAGTGGCCCTGGCGTGACACCTGCCACCTCAGGCAGAGGGCCTCCCGCGTGCCCTCCATGGCGGGTTTCTCCCCGGAGCCGTGGCCTGGGCACTAGGAAGGCCGGGCCTCCCCGACTCCCGGGAGGAGGGGCTAGCCCAGTTGCGCCCTGGCCCCCAAACCCTCTGGTGCCATCTGCCTGTCTCGGCACTTCTGACTCCACAGAGCCTTTCCTACATCTGGGCTGCCTGCCGTGGCAAAGTGCAGGCGTGGGGTGAGGCCATGGCTTTGTCTTTCCAGGAAAAAATGAGCCCCTGGCCGAAGCAGCAGGCCCAGGCAGAGCCTTGAGCTTGAAGCCCAGTTGGTCTGTGGCCCTCAGGGCCAGAGCAATGCTTTCAAGGCAGGGAAGCGGCCTGCAAGCTGAGTGGGAGTGGGGGAGGGGAGGGAGACAGCTGAAGCCGAGTCCAGAAGGGCGGCGATGGAAGAGCTGCAGCTGGGTCAGAGCCTGGAGGGAGGGCGGGGCCTTCACTGAGGACCCCCCCGCCCCCCGAGGCCAGCCCTAGGCCCCGGCGGTCGCTCATGCGCCCTTGGCCTGTGTGGTGTGTGGGGGCTTGAACCCAAGCCCGCAGGGCTCCCGGAGCGGCCAGAGAAAGAAGGGCCCATGGAGAGGTAGGCGAGGTGGGCAGGGGGCGCCACCTTACTCTCCTCAGCTCCCTGAGGGAGAGAGACAGAGACAGAGACAGAGAGAGAGATCCCTGACCTCTGAGTCTCTGCCTCCACCGCTGGCTGGTGCCAACTCACGCGCCATCCCACTTCCAGCCATCACCCCCACGCCTGCCCCGGGGCCAGCCCCACCACAGAGAGGCCGGTTGGTTCCTGCTCACCTCTGTGCCGTCCCTTCCCGACCTGACCCCAGTGCAGGGGATAAGCTTCAGACAAGTCTTTCCATGTCCCTCTGCATGACAATAGACTTCCTCCCCTCTCCCATTCCACAGGCCCACCCACCCGGGACATCCACCTTTGTCATTAGCTCAGGAGAGGATGCAAGATGAGAATCTCTGCTATTGTGTGGGGAGACTCAGTTTCCCGGGTTTCCCCCATGGACACATGTTCTTCAGCTGGGTCTGATTTTCTCCAGACAAGCTGTCTTGGGAAGGATTTGGCCAGCCCTAAGAACCTGAAGGGAAAGGGCGGAGGGGGGTTCTCTCTCTGCCCCCGACAGCCCCGAGCTGGGTCGGTCCCTCAGACCTGGCCAGGGGCAGCCTATCCCCCGGCGCCCTTCCCCGGGGCATCCAAGGGCAGGCTCGGCGCCAGCCCCACCCCGCTCGCCACTGCCTTACCATCGTCCTCCCTCGGGGGGCCTGGGCAGGACAGGGCCCCGGGTGTGGGAGGCCTCCAGATCTCAGGCCTGGCACACCGTTTACCAGGCTGCTTCCTCCTCTGACGGGGGCCCAGCACACGCCCCAGGAGACTTGGCAGCCGCCCCCAGGGCTCTATCCTCTGGAACTCGTCTCCTTGGAAGGGGCCTGGCCCAGGTGCCAGGTTCGGCTGGTCGGCCAGCCTCCTTTGGAGAAAGCAGGCAAGCCGAGCCAGGCTTGCAGTGGCCCTGGCGTGACACCTGCCACCTCAGGCAGAGGGCCTCCCGCGTTCCCTCCATGGCGGGTTTCTCCCCGGAGCCGTGGCCTGGGCACTAGGAAGGCCGGGCCTCCCCGACTCCCGGGAGGAGGGGCTAGCCCACTTGCGCCCTGGCCCCCAAACCCTCTGGTGCCATCTGCCTGTCTCGGCACTTCTGACTCCACAGAGCCTTTCCTACATCTGGGCTGCCTGCCGTGGCAAAGTGCAGGCGTGGGGTGAGGCCATGGCTTTGTCTTTCCAGGAAAAAATGAGCCCCTGGCCGAAGCAGCAGGCCCAGGCAGAGCCTTGAGCTTGAAGCCCAGTAGGTCTGTGGCCCTCAGGGCCAGAGCAATGCTTTCAAGGCAGGGAAGCGGCCTGCAAGCTGAGTGGGAGTGGGGGAGGGGAGGGAGACAGCTGAAGCCGAGTCCAGAAGGGCAGCGATGGAAGAGCTGCAGCTGGGTCAGAGCCTGGAGGGAGGGCGGGGCCTTCACTGAGGACCCCCCGCCCCCCGAGGCCAGCCCTAGGCCCCGGCGGTCGCGCATGCGCCCTTGGCCTGTGTGGTGTGTGGGGGCTTGAACCCAAGCCCGCAGGGCTCCCGGAGCGGCCAGAGAAAGAAGGGCCCATGGAGAGGTAGGCGAGGTGGGCAGGGGGCGCCACCTTACTCTCCTCAGCTCCCTGAGGGAGAGAGACAGAGACAGAGACAGAGAGAGAGATCCCTGACCTCTGAGTCTCTGCCTCCACCGCTGGCTGGTGCCAACTCACGCGCCATCCCACTTCCAGCCATCACCCCCACGCCTGCCCCGGGGCCAGCCCCACCACAGAGAGGCCGGTTGGTTCCTGCTCACCTCTGTGCGGGGAGTCCCTTCCCGACCTGACCCCAGTGCAGGGGATAAGCTTCAGACAAGTCTTTCCATGTCCCTCTGCATGACAATAGACTTCCTCCCCTCTCCCATTCCACAGGCCCACCCACCCGGGACATCAACCTTTGTCATTAGCTCAGGAGAGGATGCAAGATGAGAATCTCTGCTATTGTGTGGGGAGACTCAGTTTCCCGGGTTTCCCCCATGGACACATGTTCTTCAGCTGGGTCTGATTTTCTCCAGACAAGCTGTCTTGGGAAGGATTTGGCCAGCCCTAAGAACCTGAAGGGAAAGGGCGGAGGGGGGTTCTCTCTCTGCCCCCGACAGCCCCGAGCTGGGTCGGTCCCTCAGACCTGGCCAGGGGCAGCCCATCCCCCGGCGCCCTTCCCCGGGGCATCCAAGGGCAGGCTCGGCGCCAGCCACACCCCGCTCGCCACTGCCCGACCATCGTCCTCCCTCGGGGGTCCTGGGCAGGACAGGGCCCCGGGTGTGGGAGGCCTCCAGATCTCAGGCCTGGCACACCGTTTACCAGGCTGCTTCCTCCTCTGACGGGGGCCCAGCACACGCCCCAGGAGACTTGGCAGCCGCCCCCAGGGCTCTATCCTCTGGAACTCGTCCCCTTGGAAGGGGCCTGGCCCAGGTGCCATGTCCGGCTGGTGGGCCAGCCTCCTTTGGAGTAAGCAGGCAAGCCGAGCCAGGCTTGCAGTGGCCCTGGCGTGACACCTGCCACCTCAGGCAGAGGGCCTCCCGCGTGCCCTCCATGGCGGGTTTCTCCCCGGAGCCGTGGCCTGGGCACTAGGAAGGCCGGGCCTCCCCGACTCCCGGGAGGAGGGGCTAGCCCAGTTGCGCCCTGGCCCCCAAACCCTCTGGTGCCATCTGCCTGTCTCGGCACTTCTGACTCCACAGAGCCTTTCCTACATCTGGGCTGCCTGCCGTGGCAAAGTGCAGGCGTGGGGTGAGGCCATGGCTTTGTCTTTCCAGGAAAAAATGAGACCCTGGCCGAAGCAGCAGGCCCAGGCAGAGCCTTGAGCTTGAAGCCCAGTTGGTCTGTGGCCCTCAGGGCCAGAGCAATGCTTTCAAGGCAGGGAAGCGGCCTGCAAGCTGAGTGGGAGTGGGGGAGGGGAGGGAGACAGCTGAAGCCGAGTCCAGAAGGGCGGCGATGGAAGAGCTGCAGCTGGGTCAGAGCCTGGAGGGAGGGCGGGGCCTTCACTGAGGACCCCCCCGCCCCCCTAGGCCAGCCCTAGGCCCCGGCGGTCGCTCATGCGCCCTTGGCCTGTGTGGTGTGTGGGGGCTTGAACCCAAGCCCGCAGGGCTCCCGGAGCGGCCAGAGAAAGAAGGGCCCATGGAGAGGTAGGCGAGGTGGGCAGGGGGCGCCACCTTACTCTCCTCAGCTCCCTGAGGGAGAGAGACAGAGACAGAGACAGAGAGAGAGATCCCTGACCTCTGAGTCTCTGCCTCCACCGCTGGCTGGTGCCAACTCACGCGCCATCCCACTTCCAGCCATCACCCCCATGCCTGCCCCGGGGCCAGCCCCACCACAGAGAGGCCGGTTGGTTCCTGCTGACCTCTGTGCCATCCCTTCCCGACCTGACCCCAGTGCAGGGGATAAGCTTCAGACAAGTCTTTCCATGTCCCTCTGCATGACAATAGACTTCCTCCCCTCTCCCATTCCACAGGCCCACCCACCTGGGACATCCACCTTTGTCATTAGCTCAGGAGAGGATGCAAGATGAGAATCTCTGCTATTGTGTGGGGAGACTCAGTTTCCCGGGTTTCCCCCATGGACACATGTTCTTCAGCTGGGTCTGATTTTCTCCAGACAAGCTGTCTTGGGAAGGATTTGGCCAGCCCTAAGAACCTGAAGGGAAAGGGCGGAGGGGGGTTCTCTCTCTGCCCCCGACAGCCCCGAGCTGGGTCGGTCCCTCAGACCTGGCCAGGGGCAGCCTATCCCCCGGCGCCCTTCCCCGGGGCATCCAAGGGCAGGCTCGGCGCCAGCCCCACCCCGCTCGCCACTGCCTGACCATCGTCCTCCCTCGGGGGGCCTGGGCAGGACAGGGCCCCGGGTGTGGGAGGCCTCCAGATCTCAGGCCTGGCACACCGTTTACCAGGCTGCTTCCTCCTCTGACGGGGGCCCAGCACACGCCCCAGGAGACTTGGCAGCCGCCCCCAGGGCTCTATCCTCTGGAACTCGTCTCCTTGGAAGGGGCCTGGCCCAGGTGCCATGTTCGGCTGGTGGGCCAGGCTCCTTTGGAGTAAGCAGGCAAGCCGAGCCAGGCTTGCAGTGGCCCTGGCGTGACACCTGCCACCTCAGGCAGAGGGCCTCCCGCGTTCCCTCCATGGCGGGTTTCTCCCCGGAGCCGTGGCCTGGGCACTAGGAAGGCCGGGCCTCCCCGACTCCCGGGAGGAGGGGCTAGCCCACTTGCGCCCTGGCCCCCAAACCCTCTGGTGCCATCTGCCTGTGTCGGCACTTCTGACTCCACAGAGCCTTTCCTACATCTGGGCTGCCTGCCGTGGCAAAGTGCAGGCGTGGGGTGAGGCCATGGCTTTGTCTTTCCAGGAAAAAATGAGCCCCTGGCCGAAGCAGCAGGCCCAGGCAGAGCCTTGAGCTTGAAGCCCAGTAGGTCTGTGGCCCTCAGGGCCAGAGCAATGCTTTCAAGGCAGGGAAGCGGCCTGCAAGCTGAGTGGGAGAGGGGGAGGGGAGGGACACAGCTGAAGCCGAGTCCAGAAGGGCGGCGATGGAAGAGCTGCAGCTGGGTCAGAGCCTGGAGGGAGGGCGGGGCCTTCACTGAGGACCCCCCCGCCCCCCGAGGCCAGCCCTAGGCCCCGGTGGTCGCGCATGCGCCCTTGGCCTGTGTGGTGTGTGGGGGCTTGAACCCAAGCCCGCAGGGCTCCCGGAGCGGCCAGAGAAAGAAGGGCCCATGGAGAGGTAGGCGAGGTGGGCAGGGGGCGCCACCTTACTCTCCTCAGCTCCCTGAGGGAGAGAGACAGAGACAGAGACAGAGAGAGAGATCCCTGACCTCTGAGTCTCTGCCTCCACCGCTGGCTGGTGCCAACTCACGCGCCATCCCACTTCCAGCCATCACCCCCATGCCTGCCCCGGGGCCAGCCCCACCACAGAGAGGCCGGTTGGTTCCTGCTCACCTCTGTGCCGTCCCTTCCCGACCTGACCCCAGTGCAGGGGATAAGCTTCAGACAAGTCTTTCCATGTCCCTCTGCATGACAATAGACTTCCTCCCCTCTCCCATTCCACAGGCCCACCCACCCGGGACATCCACCTTTGTCATTAGCTCAGGAGAGGATGCAAGATGAGAATCTCTGCTATTGTGTGGGGAGACTCAGTTTCCCGGGTTTCCCCCATGGACACATGTTCTTCAGCTGGGTCTGATTTTCTCCAGACAAGCTGTCTTGGGAAGGATTTGGCCAGCCCTAAGAACCTGAAGGGAAAGGGCGGAGGGGGGTTCTCTCTCTGCCCCCGACAGCCCCGAGCTGGGTCGGTCCCTCAGACCTGGCCAGGGGCAGCCTATCCCCCGGCGCCCTTCCCCGGGGCATCCAAGGGCAGGCTCGGCGCCAGCCCCACCCCGCTCGCCACTGCCTGACCATCGTCCTCCCTCGGGGGGCCTGGGCAGGACAGGGCCCCGGGTGTGGGAGGCCTCCAGATCTCAGGCCTGGCACACCGTTTACCAGGCTGCTTCCTCCTCTGACGGGGGCCCAGCACACGCCCCAGGAGACTTGGCAGCCGCCCCCAGGGCTCTATCCTCTGGAACTCATCTCCTTGGAAGGGGCCTGGCCCAGGTGCCATGTTCGGCTGGTGGGCCAGGCTCCTTTGGAGTAAGCAGGCAAGCCGAGCCAGGCTTGCAGTGGCCCTGGCGTGACACCTGCCACCTCAGGCAGAGGGCCTCCCGCGTTCCCTCCATGGCGGGTTTCTCCCCGGAGCCGTGGCCTGGGCACTAGGAAGGCCGGGCCTCCCCGACTCCCGGGAGGAGGGGCTAGCCCACTTGCGCCCTGGCCCCCAAACCCTCTGGTGCCATCTGCCTGTCTCGGCACTTCTGACTCCACAGAGCCTTTCCTACATCTGGGCTGCCTGCCGTGGCAAAGTGCAGGCGTGGGGTGAGGCCATGGCTTTGTCTTTCCAGGAAAAAATGAGCCCCTGGCCGAAGCAGCAGGCCCAGGCAGAGCCTTGAGCTTGAAGCCCAGTAGGTCTGTGGCCCTCAGGGCCAGAGCAATGCTTTCAAGGCAGGGAAGCGGCCTGCAAGCTGAGTGGGAGTGGGGGAGGGGAGGGACACAGCTGAAGCCGAGTCCAGAAGGGCGGCGATGGAAGAGCTGCAGCTGGGTCAGAGCCTGGAGGGAGGGCGGGGCCTTCACTGAGGACCCCCCCGCCCCCCGAGGCCAGCCCTAGGCCCCGGCGGTCGCGCATGCGCCCTTGGCCTGTGTGGTGTGTGGGGGCTTGAACCCAAGCCCGCAGGGCTCCCGGAGCGGCCAGAGAAAGAAGGGCCCATGGAGAGGTAGGCGAGGTGGGCAGGGGGCGCCACCTTACTCTCCTCAGCTCCCTGAGGGAGAGAGAGAGAGACAGAGACAGAGAGAGAGATCCCTGACCTCTGAGTCTCTGCCTCCACCGCTGGCTGGTGCCAACTCACGCGCCATCCCACTTCCAGCCATCACCCCCACGCCTGCCCCGGGGCCAGCCCCACCACAGAGAGGCCGGTTGGTTCCTGCTCACCTCTGTGCCGTCCCTTCCCGACCTGACCCCAGTGCAGGGGATAAGCTTCAGACAAGTCTTTCCATGTCCCTCTGCATGACAATAGACTTCCTCCCCTCTCCCATTCCACAGGCCCACCCACCCGGGACATCCACCTTTGTCATTAGCTCAGGAGAGGATGCAAGATGAGAATCTCTGCTATTGTGTGGGGAGACTCAGTTTCCCGGGTTTCCCCCATGGACACATGTTCTTCAGCTGGGTCTGATTTTCTCCAGACAAGCTGTCTTGGGAAGGATTTGGCCAGCCCTAAGAACCTGAAGGGAAAGGGCGGAGGGGGGTTCTCTCTCTGCCCCCGACAGCCCCGAGCTGGGTCGGTCCCTCAGACCTGGCCAGGGGCAGCCCATACCCCGGCGCCCTTCCCCGGGGCATCCAAGGGCAGGCTCGGCGCCAGCCCCACCCCGCTCGCCACTGCCCTACCATCGTCCTCCCTCGGGGGGCCTGGGCAGGACAGGGACCCGGGTGTGGGAGGCCTCCAGATCTCAGGCCTGGCACACCGTTTACCAGGCTGCTTCCTCCTCTCACGGGGGCCCAGCACACGCCCCAGGAGACTTGGCAGCCGCCCCCAGGGCTCTATCCTCTGTAACTCGTCCCCTTGGAAGGGGCCTGGCCCAGGTGCCACGTTCGGCTGGTCGGCCAGCCTCCTTTGGAGAAAGCAGGCAAGCCGAGCCAGGCTTGCAGTGGCCCTGGCGTGACACCTGCCACCTCAGGCAGAGGGCCTCCTGCGTGCCCTCCATGGCGGGTTTCTCCCCGGAGCCGTGGCCTGGGCACTAGGAAGGCCGGGCCTCCCCGACTCCCGGGAGGAGGGGCTAGCCCAGTTGCGCCCTGGCCCCCAAACCCTCTGGTGCCATCTGCCTGTCTCGGCACTTCTGACTCCACAGAGCCTTTCCTACATCTGGGCTGCCTGCCGTGGCAAAGTGCAGGCGTGGGGTGAGGCCATGGCTTTGTCTTTCCAGGAAAAAATGAGCCCCTGGCCGAAGCAGCAGGCCCAGGCAGAGCCTTGAGCTTGAAGCCCAGTTGGTCTGTGGCCCTCAGGGCCAGAGCAATGCTTTCAAGGCAGGGAAGCGGCCTGCAAGCTGAGTGGGAGTGGGGGAGGGGAGGGAGACAGCTGAAGCCGAGTCCAGAAGGGCGGCGATGGAAGAGCTGCAGCTGGGTCAGAGCCTGGAGGGAGGGCGGGGCCTTCACTGAGGACCCCCCCGCCCCCCGAGGCCAGCCCTAGGCCCCGGCGGTCGCTCATGCGCCCTTGGCCTGTGTGGTGTGTGGGGGCTTGAACCCAAGCCCGCAGGGCTCCCGGAGCGGCCAGAGAAAGAAGGGCCCATGGAGAGGTAGGCGAGGTGGGCAGGGGGCGCCACCTTACTCTCCTCAGCTCCCTGAGGGAGAGAGACAGAGACAGAGACAGAGAGAGAGATCCCTGACCTCTGAGTCTCTGCCTCCACCGCTGGCTGGTGCCAACTCACGCGCCATCCCACTTCCAGCCATCACCCCCATGCCTGCCCCGGGGCCAGCCCCACCACAGAGAGGCCGGTTGGTTCCTGCTCACCTCTGTGCCATCCCTTCCCGACCTGACCCCAGTGCAGGGGATAAGCTTCAGACAAGTCTTTCCATGTCCCTCTGCATGACAATAGACTTCCTCCCCTCTCCCATTCCACAGGCCCACCCACCCGGGACATCCACCTTTGTCATTAGCTCAGGAGAGGATGCAAGATGAGAATCTCTGCTATTGTGTGGGGAGACTCAGTTTCCCGGGTTTCCCCCATGGACACATGTTCTTCAGCTGGGTCTGATTTTCTCCAGACAAGCTGTCTTGGGAAGGATTTGGCCAGCCCTAAGAACCTGAAGGGAAAGGGCGGAGGGGGGTTCTCTCTCTGCCCCCGACAGCCCCGAGCTGGGTCGGTCCCTCAGACCTGGCCAGGGGCAGCCTATCCCCCGGCGCCCTTCCCCGGGGCATCCAAGGGCAGGCTCGGCGCCAGCCCCACCCCGCTCGCCACTGCCTGACCATCGTCCTCCCTCGGGGGGCCTGGGCAGGACAGGGCCCCGGGTGTGGGAGGCCTCCAGATCTCAGGCCTGGCACACCGTTTACCAGGCTGCTTCCTCCTCTGACGGGGGCCCAGCACACGCCCCAGGAGACTTGGCAGCCGCCCCCAGGGCTCTATCCTCTGGAACTCGTCTCCTTGGAAGGGGCCTGGCCCAGGTGCCATGTTCGGCTGGTGGGCCAGGCTCCTTTGGAGTAAGCAGGCAAGCCGAGCCAGGCTTGCAGTGGCCCTGGCGTGACACCTGCCACCTCAGGCAGAGGGCCTCCCGCGTTCCCTCCATGGCGGGTTTCTCCCCGGAGCCGTGGCCTGGGCACTAGGAAGGCCGGGCCTCCCCGACTCCCGGGAGGAGGGGCTAGCCCACTTGCGCCCTGGCCCCCAAACCCTCTGGTGCCATCTGCCTGTCTCGGCACTTCTGACTCCACAGAGCCTTTCCTACATCTGGGCTGCCTGCCGTGGCAAAGTGCAGGCGTGGGGTGAGGCCATGGCTTTGTCTTTCCAGGAAAAAATGAGCCCCTGGCCGAAGCAGCAGGCCCAGGCAGAGCCTTGAGCTTGAAGCCCAGTAGGTCTGTGGCCCTCAGGGCCAGAGCAATGCTTTCAAGGCAGGGAAGCGGCCTGCAAGCTGAGTGGGAGTGGGGGAGGGGAGGGAGACAGCTGAAGCCGAGTCCAGAAGGGCGGCGATGGAAGAGCTGCAGCTGGGTCAGAGCCTGGAGGGAGGGCGGGGCCTTCACTGAGGACCCCCCCGCCCCCCGAGGCCAGCCCTAGGCCCCGGCGGTCGCGCATGCGCCCTTGGCCTGTGTGGTGTGTGGGGGCTTGAACCCAAGCCCGCAGGGCTCCCGGAGCGGCCAGAGAAAGAAGGGCCCATGGAGAGGTAGGCGAGGTGGGCAGGGGGCGCCACCTTACTCTCCTCAGCTCCCTGAGGGAGAGAGAGAGAGACAGAGACAGAGAGAGAGATCCCTGACCTCTGAGTCTCTGCCTCCACCGCTGGCTGGTGCCAACTCACGCGCCATCCCACTTCCAGCCATCACCCCCACGCCTGCCCCGGGGCCAGCCTCACCACAGAGAAGCCGGTTGGTTCCTGCTCACCTCTGTGCCGGGAGTCCCTTCCCGACCTGACCCCAGTGCAGGGGATAAGCTTCAGACAAGTCTTTCCATGTCCCTCTGCATGACAATAGACTTCCTCCCCTATCCCATTCCACAGGCCCACCCACCCGGGACATCCACCTTTGTCATTAGCTCAGGAGAGGATGCAAGATGAGAATCTCTGCTATTGTGTGGGGAGACTCAGTTTCCCGGGTTTCCCCCATGGACACATGTTCTTCAGCTGGGTCTGATTTTCTCCAGACAAGCTGTCTTGCGAAGGATTTGGCCAGCCCTAAGAAGCTGAAGGGAAAGGGCGGAGGGGGGTTCTCTCTCTGCCCCCGACAGCCCCGAGCTGGGTCGGTCCCTCAGACCTGGCCAGGGGCAGCCCATCCCCCGGCGCCCTTCCCCGGGGCATCCAAGGGCAGGCTCGGCGCCAGCCCCACCCCGCTCGCCACTGCCCTACCATCGTCCTCCCTCGGGGGGCCTGGGCAGGACAGGGCCCCGGGTGTGGGAGGCCTCCAGATCTCAGGCCTGGCACACCGTTTACCAGGCTGCTTCCTCCTCTGACGGGGGCCCAGCACACGCCCCAGGAGACTTGGCAGCCGCCCCCAGGGCTCTATCCTCTGGAACTCGTCCCCTTGGAAGGGGCCTGGCCCAGGTGCCAGGTTCTGCTGGTCGGCCAGCCTCCTTTGGAGAAAGCAGGCAAGCCGAGCCAGGCTTGCAGTGGCCCTGGCGTGACACCTGCCACCTCAGGCAGAGGGCCTCCCGCGTGCCCTCCATGGCGGGTTTCTCCCCGGAGCCGTGGCCTGGGCACTAGGAAGGCCGGGCCTCCCCGACTCCCGGGAGGAGGGGCTAGCCCAGTTGCGCCCTGGCCCCCAAACCCTCTGGTGCCATCTGCCTGTCTCGGCACTTCTGACTCCACAGAGCCTTTCCTACATCTGGGCTGCCTGCCGTGGCAAAGTGCAGGCGTGGGGTGAGGCCATGGCTTTGTCTTTCCAGGAAAAAATGAGCCCCTGGCCGAAGCAGCAGGCCCAGGCAGAGCCTTGAGCTTGAAGCCCAGTAGGTCTGTGGCCCTCAGGGCCAGAGCAATGCTTTCAAGGCAGGGAAGCGGCCTGCAAGCTGAGTGGGAGTGGGGGAGGGGAGGGAGACAGCTGAAGCCGAGTCCAGAAGGGCAGCGATGGAAGAGCTGCAGCTGGGTCAGAGCCTGGAGGGAGGGCGGGGCCTTCACTGAGGACCCCCCCGCCCCCCGAGGCCAGCCCTAGGCCCCGGCGGTCGCGCATGCGCCCTTGGCCTGTGTGGCGTGTGGGGGCTTGAACCCAAGCCCGCAGGGCTCCCGGAGCGGCCAGAGAAAGAAGGGCCCATGGAGAGGTAGGCGAGGTGGGCAGGGGGCGCCACCTTACTCTCCTCAGCTCCCTGAGGGAGAGAGAGAGAGACAGAGACAGAGAGAGAGATCCCTGACCTCTGAGTCTCTGCCTCCACCGCTGGCTGGTGCCAACTCACGCGCCATCCCACTTCCAGCCATCACCCCCACGCCTGCCCCGGGGCCAGCCCCACCACAGAGAGGCCGGTTGGTTCCTGCTCACCTCTGTGCCGTCCCTTCCCGACCTGACCCCAGTGCAGGGGATAAGCTTCAGACAAGTCTTTCCATGTCCCTCTGCATGACAATAGACTTCCTCCCCTCTCCCATTCCACAGGCCCACCCACCCGGGACATCCACCTTTGTCATTAGCTCAGGAGAGGATGCAAGATGAGAATCTCTGCTATTGTGTGGGGAGACTCAGTTTCCCGGGTTTCCCCCATGGACACATGTTCTTCAGCTGGGTCTGATTTTCTCCAGACAAGCTGTCTTGCGAAGGATTTGGCCAGCCCTAAGAACCTGAAGGGAAAGGGCGGAGGGGGGTTCTCTCTCTGCCCCCGACAGCCCCGAGCTGGGTCGGTCCCTCAGACCTGGCCAGGGGCAGCCCATCCCCCGGCGCCCTTCCCCGGGGCATCCAAGGGCAGGCTCGGCGCCAGCCCCACCCCGCTCGCCACTGCCCTACCATCGTCCTCCCTCGGGGGGCCTGGGCAGGACAGGGCCCCGGGTGTGGGAGGCCTCCAGATCTCAGGCCTGGCACACCGTTTACCAGGCTGCTTCCTCCTCTGACGGGGGCCCAGCACACGCCCCAGGAGACTTGGCAGCCGCCCCCAGGGCTCTATCCTCTGGAACTCGTCCCCTTGGAAGGGGCCTGGCCCAGGTGCCAGGTTCTGCTGGTCGGCCAGCCTCCTTTGGAGAAAGCAGGCAAGCCGAGCCAGGCTTGCAGTGGCCCTGGCGTGACACCTGCCACCTCAGGCAGAGGGCCTCCCGCGTGCCCTCCATGGCGGGTTTCTCCCCGGAGCCGTGGCCTGGGCACTAGGAAGGCCGGGCCTCCCCGACTCCCGGGAGGAGGGGCTAGCCCAGTTGCGCCCTGGCCCCCAAACCCTCTGGTGCCATCTGCCTGTCTCGGCACTTCTGACTCCACAGAGCCTTTCCTACATCTGGGCTGCCTGCCGTGGCAAAGTGCAGGCGTGGGGTGAGGCCATGGCTTTGTCTTTCCAGGAAAAAATGAGCCCCTGGCCGAAGCAGCAGGCCCAGGCAGAGCCTTGAGCTTGAAGCCCAGTAGGTCTGTGGCCCTCAGGGCCAGAGCAATGCTTTCAAGGCAGGGAAGCGGCCTGCAAGCTGAGTGGGAGTGGGGGAGGGGAGGGAGACAGCTGAAGCCGAGTCCAGAAGGGCAGCGATGGAAGAGCTGCAGCTGGGTCAGAGCCTGGAGGGAGGGCGGGGCCTTCACTGAGGACCCCCCCGCCCCCCGAGGCCAGCCCTAGGCCCCGGCGGTCGCGCATGCGCCCTTGGCCTGTGTGGCGTGTGGGGGCTTGAACCCAAGCCCGCAGGGCTCCCGGAGCGGCCAGAGAAAGAAGGGCCCATGGAGAGGTAGGCGAGGTGGGCAGGGGGCGCCACCTTACTCTCCTCAGCTCCCTGAGGGAGAGAGAGAGAGACAGAGACAGAGAGAGAGATCCCTGACCTCTGAGTCTCTGCCTCCACCGCTGGCTGGTGCCAACTCACGCGCCATCCCACTTCCAGCCATCACCCCCACGCCTGCCCCGGGGCCAGCCCCACCACAGAGAGGCCGGTTGGTTCCTGCTCACCTCTGTGCCGTCCCTTCCCGACCTGACCCCAGTGCAGGGGATAAGCTTCAGACAAGTCTTTCCATGTCCCTCTGCATGACAATAGACTTCCTCCCCTCTCCCATTCCACAGGCCCACCCACCCGGGACATCCACCTTTGTCATTAGCTCAGGAGAGGATGCAAGATGAGAATCTCTGCTATTGTGTGGGGAGACTCAGTTTCCCGGGTTTCCCCCATGGACACATGTTCTTCAGCTGGGTCTGATTTTCTCCAGACAAGCTGTCTTGCGAAGGATTTGGCCAGCCCTAAGAACCTGAAGGGAAAGGGCGGAGGGGGGTTCTCTCTCTGCCCCCGACAGCCCCGAGCTGGGTCGGTCCCTCAGACCTGGCCAGGGGCAGCCCATCCCCCGGCGCCCTTCCCCGGGGCATCCAAGGGCAGGCTCGGCGCCAGCCCCACCCCGCTCGCCACTGCCCTACCATCGTCCTCCCTCGGGGGGCCTGGGCAGGACAGGGCCCCGGGTGTGGGAGGCCTCCAGATCTCAGGCCTGGCACACCGTTTACCAGGCTGCTTCCTCCTCTGACGGGGGCCCAGCACACGCCCCAGGAGACTTGGCAGCCGCCCCCAGGGCTCTATCCTCTGGAACTCGTCTCCTTGGAAGGGGCCTGGCCCAGGTGCCATGTTCGGCTGGTGGGCCAGGCTCCTTTGGAGTAAGCAGGCAAGCCGAGCCAGGCTTGCAGTGGCCCTGGCGTGACACCTGCCACCTCAGGCAGAGGGCCTCCCGCGTTCCCTCCATGGCGGGTTTCTCCCCGGAGCCGTGGCCTGGGCACTAGGAAGGCCGGGCCTCCCCGACTCCCGGGAGGAGGGGCTAGCCCACTTGCGCCCTGGCCCCCAAACCCTCTGGTGCCATCTGCCTGTCTCGGCACTTCTGACTCGACAGAGCCTTTCCTACATCTGGGCTGCCTGCCGTGGCAAAGTGCAGGCGTGGGGTGAGGCCATGGCTTTGTCTTTCCAGGAAAAAATGAGCCCCTGGCCGAAGCAGCAGGCCCAGGCAGAGCCTTGAGCTTGAAGCCCAGTAGGTCTGTGGCCCTCAGGGCCAGAGCAATGCTTTCAAGGCAGGGAAGCGGCCTGCAAGCTGAGTGGGAGTGGGGGAGGGGAGGGACACAGCTGAAGCCGAGTCCAGAAGGGCGGCGATGGAAGAGCTGCAGCTGGGTCAGAGCCTGGAGGGAGGGCGGGGCCTTCACTGAGGACCCCCCCGCCCCCCGAGGCCAGCCCTAGGCCCCGGCGGTCGCGCATGCGCCCTTGGCCTGTGTGGTGTGTGGGGGCTTGAACCCAAGCCCGCAGGGCTCCCGGAGCGGCCAGAGAAAGAAGGGCCCATGGAGAGGTAGGCGAGGTGGGCAGGGGGCGCCACCTTACTCTCCTCAGCTCCCTGAGGGAGAGAGAGAGAGACAGAGACAGAGAGAGAGATCCCTGACCTCTGAGTCTCTGCCTCCACCGCTGGCTGGTGCCAACTCACGCGCCATCCCACTTCCAGCCATCACCCCCACGCCTGCCCCGGGGCCAGCCCCACCACAGAGAGGCCGGTTGGTTCCTGCTCACCTCTGTGCCGTCCCTTCCCGACCTGACCCCAGTGCAGGGGATAAGCTTCAGACAAGTCTTTCCATGTCCCTCTGCATGACAATAGACTTCCTCCCCTCTCCCATTCCACAGGCCCACCCACCCGGGACATCCACCTTTGTCATTAGCTCAGGAGAGGATGCAAGATGAGAATCTCTGCTATTGTGTGGGGAGACTCAGTTTCCCGGGTTTCCCCCATGGACACATGTTCTTCAGCTGGGTCTGATTTTCTCCAGACAAGCTGTCTTGGGAAGGATTTGGCCAGCCCTAAGAACCTGAAGGGAAAGGGCGGAGGGGGGTTCTCTCTCTGCCCCCGACAGCCCCGAGCTGGGTCGGTCCCTCAGACCTGGCCAGGGGCAGCCCATCCCCCGGCGCCCTTCCCCGGGGCATCCAAGGGCAGGCTCGGCGCCAGCCCCACCCCGCTCGCCACTGCCCTACCATCGTCCTCCCTCGGGGGGCCTGGGCAGGACAGGGACCCGGGTGTGGGAGGCCTCCAGATCTCAGGCCTGGCACACCGTTTACCAGGCTGCTTCCTCCTCTCACGGGGGCCCAGCACACGCCCCAGGAGACTTGGCAGCCGCCCCCAGGGCTCTATCCTCTGGAACTCGTCCCCTTGGAAGGGGCCTGGCCCAGGTGCCACGTTCGGCTGGTCGGCCAGCCTCCTTTGGAGAAAGCAGGCAAGCCGAGCCAGGCTTGCAGTGGCCCTGGCGTGACACCTGCCACCTCAGGCAGAGGGCCTCCTGCGTGCCCTCCATGGCGGGTTTCTCCCCGGAGCCGTGGCCTGGGCACTAGGAAGGCCGGGCCTCCCCGACTCCCGGGAGGAGGGGCTAGCCCAGTTGCGCCCTGGCCCCCAAACCCTCTGGTGCCATCTGCCTGTCTCGGCACTTCTGACTCCACAGAGCCTTTCCTACATCTGGGCTGCCTGCCGTGGCAAAGTGCAGGCGTGGGGTGAGGCCATGGCTTTGTCTTTCCAGGAAAAAATGAGCCCCTGGCCGAAGCAGCAGGCCCAGGCAGAGCCTTGAGCTTGAAGCCCAGTTGGTCTGTGGCCCTCAGGGCCAGAGCAATGCTTTCAAGGCAGGGAAGCGGCCTGCAAGCTGAGTGGGAGTGGGGGAGGGGAGGGAGACAGCTGAAGCCGAGTCCAGAAGGGCGGCGATGGAAGAGCTGCAGCTGGGTCAGAGCCTGGAGGGAGGGCGGGGCCTTCACTGAGGACCCCCCCGCCCCCCGAGGCCAGCCCTAGGCCCCGGCGGTCGCTCATGCGCCCTTGGCCTGTGTGGTGTGTGGGGGCTTGAACCCAAGCCCGCAGGGCTCCCGGAGCGGCCAGAGAAAGAAGGGCCCATGGAGAGGTAGGCGAGGTGGGCAGGGGGCGCCACCTTACTCTCCTCAGCTCCCTGAGGGAGAGAGACAGAGACAGAGACAGAGAGAGAGATCCCTGACCTCTGAGTCTCTGCCTCCACCGCTGGCTGGTGCCAACTCACGCGCCATCCCACTTCCAGCCATCACCCCCATGCCTGCCCCGGGGCCAGCCCCACCACAGAGAGGCCGGTTGGTTCCTGCTCACCTCTGTGCCGTCCCTTCCCGACCTGACCCCAGTGCAGGGGATAAGCTTCAGACAAGTCTTTCCATGTCCCTCTGCATGACAATAGACTTCCTCCCCTCTCCCATTCCACAGGCCCACCCACCCGGGACATCCACCTTTGTCATTAGCTCAGGAGAGGATGCAAGATGAGAATCTCTGCTATTGTGTGGGGAGACTCAGTTTCCCGGGTTTCCCCCATGGACACATGTTCTTCAGCTGGGTCTGATTTTCTCCAGACAAGCTGTCTTGGGAAGGATTTGGCCAGCCCTAAGAACCTGAAGGGAAAGGGCGGAGGGGGGTTCTCTCTCTGCCCCCGACAGCCCCGAGCTGGGTCGGTCCCTCAGACCTGGCCAGGGGCAGCCTATCCCCCGGCGCCCTTCCCCGGGGCATCCAAGGGCAGGCTCGGCGCCAGCCCCACCCCGCTCGCCACTGCCTGACCATCGTCCTCCCTCGGGGGGCCTGGGCAGGACAGGGCCCCGGGTGTGGGAGGCCTCCAGATCTCAGGCCTGGCACACCGTTTACCAGGCTGCTTCCTCCTCTGACGGGGGCCCAGCACACGCCCCAGGAGACTTGGCAGCCGCCCCCAGGGCTCTATCCTCTGGAACTCGTCTCCTTGGAAGGGGCCTGGCCCAGGTGCCATGTTCGGCTGGTGGGCCAGGCTCCTTTGGAGTAAGCAGGCAAGCCGAGCCAGGCTTGCAGTGGCCCTGGCGTGACACCTGCCACCTCAGGCAGAGGGCCTCCCGCGTTCCCTCCATGGCGGGTTTCTCCCCGGAGCCGTGGCCTGGGCACTAGGAAGGCCGGGACTCCCCGACTCCCGGGAGGAGGGGCTAGCCCACTTGCGCCCTGGCCCCCAAACCCTCTGGTGCCATCTGCCTGTCTCGGCACTTCTGACTCCACAGAGCCTTTCCTACATCTGGGCTGCCTGCCGTGGCAAAGTGCAGGCGTGGGGTGAGGCCATGGCTTTGTCTTTCCAGGAAAAAATGAGCCCCTGGCCGAAGCAGCAGGCCCAGGCAGAGCCTTGAGCTTGAAGCCCAGTAGGTCTGTGGCCCTCAGGGCCAGAGCAATGCTTTCAAGGCAGGGAAGCGGCCTGCAAGCTGAGTGGGAGTGGGGGAGGGGAGGGAGACAGCTGAAGCCGAGTCCAGAAGGGCGGCGATGGAAGAGCTGCAGCTGGGTCAGAGCCTGGAGGGAGGGCGGGGCCTTCACTGAGGACCCCCCCGCCCCCCGAGGCCAGCCCTAGGCCCCGGCGGTCGCGCATGCGCCCTTGGCCTGTGTGGTGTGTGGGGGCTTGAACCCAAGCCCGCAGGGCTCCCGGAGCGGCCAGAGAAAGAAGGGCCCATGGAGAGGTAGGCGAGGTGGGCAGGGGGCGCCACCTTACTCTCCTCAGCTCCCTGAGGGAGAGAGAGAGAGACAGAGACAGAGAGAGAGATCCCTGACCTCTGAGTCTCTGCCTCCACCGCTGGCTGGTGCCAACTCACGCGCCATCCCACTTCCAGCCATCACCCCCACGCCTGCCCCGGGGCCAGCCTCACCACAGAGAAGCCGGTTGGTTCCTGCTCACCTCTGTGCCGGGAGTCCCTTCCCGACCTGACCCCAGTGCAGGGGATAAGCTTCAGACAAGTCTTTCCATGTCCCTCTGCATGACAATAGACTTCCTCCCCTCTCCCATTCCACAGGCCCACCCACCCGGGACATCCACCTTTGTCATTAGCTCAGGAGAGGATGCAAGATGAGAATCTCTGCTATTGTGTGGGGAGACTCAGTTTCCCGGGTTTCCCCCATGGACACATGTTCTTCAGCTGGGTCTGATTTTCTCCAGACAAGCTGTCTTGCGAAGGATTTGGCCAGCCCTAAGAAGCTGAAGGGAAAGGGCGGAGGGGGGTTCTCTCTCTGCCCCCGACAGCCCCGAGCTGGGTCGGTCCCTCAGACCTGGCCAGGGGCAGCCCATCCCCCGGCGCCCTTCCCCGGGGCATCCAAGGGCAGGCTCGGCGCCAGCCCCACCCCGCTCGCCACTGCCCTACCATCGTCCTCCCTCGGGGGGCCTGGGCAGGACAGGGCCCCGGGTGTGGGAGGCCTCCAGATCTCAGGCCTGGCACACCGTTTACCAGGCTGCTTCCTCCTCTGACGGGGGCCCAGCACACGCCCCAGGAGACTTGGCAGCCGCCCCCAGGGCTCTATCCTCTGGAACTCGTCCCCTTGGAAGGGGCCTGGCCCAGGTGCCAGGTTCTGCTGGTCGGCCAGCCTCCTTTGGAGAAAGCAGGCAAGCCGAGCCAGGCTTGCAGTGGCCCTGGCGTGACACCTGCCACCTCAGGCAGAGGGCCTCCCGCGTGCCCTCCATGGCGGGTTTCTCCCCGGAGCCGTGGCCTGGGCACTAGGAAGGCCGGGCCTCCCCGACTCCCGGGAGGAGGGGCTAGCCCAGTTGCGCCCTGGCCCCCAAACCCTCTGGTGCCATCTGCCTGTCTCGGCACTTCTGACTCCACAGAGCCTTTCCTACATCTGGGCTGCCTGCCGTGGCAAAGTGCAGGCGTGGGGTGAGGCCATGGCTTTGTCTTTCCAGGAAAAAATGAGCCCCTGGCCGAAGCAGCAGGCCCAGGCAGAGCCTTGAGCTTGAAGCCCAGTAGGTCTGTGGCCCTCAGGGCCAGAGCAATGCTTTCAAGGCAGGGAAGCGGCCTGCAAGCTGAGTGGGAGTGGGGGAGGGGAGGGAGACAGCTGAAGCCGAGTCCAGAAGGGCAGCGATGGAAGAGCTGCAGCTGGGTCAGAGCCTGGAGGGAGGGCGGGGCCTTCACTGAGGACCCCCCCGCCCCCCGAGGCCAGCCCTAGGCCCCGGCGGTCGCGCATGCGCCCTTGGCCTGTGTGGCGTGTGGGGGCTTGAACCCAAGCCCGCAGGGCTCCCGGAGCGGCCAGAGAAAGAAGGGCCCATGGAGAGGTAGGCGAGGTGGGCAGGGGGCGCCACCTTACTCTCCTCAGCTCCCTGAGGGAGAGAGAGAGAGACAGAGACAGAGAGAGAGATCCCTGACCTCTGAGTCTCTGCCTCCACCGCTGGCTGGTGCCAACTCACGCGCCATCCCACTTCCAGCCATCACCCCCACGCCTGCCCCGGGGCCAGCCCCACCACAGAGAGGCCGGTTGGTTCCTGCTCACCTCTGTGCCGTCCCTTCCCGACCTGACCCCAGTGCAGGGGATAAGCTTCAGACAAGTCTTTCCATGTCCCTCTGCATGACAATAGACTTCCTCCCCTCTCCCATTCCACAGGCCCACCCACCCGGGACATCCACCTTTGTCATTAGCTCAGGAGAGGATGCAAGATGAGAATCTCTGCTATTGTGTGGGGAGACTCAGTTTCCCGGGTTTCCCCCATGGACACATGTTCTTCAGCTGGGTCTGATTTTCTCCAGACAAGCTGTCTTGCGAAGGATTTGGCCAGCCCTAAGAACCTGAAGGGAAAGGGCGGAGGGGGGTTCTCTCTCTGCCCCCGACAGCCCCGAGCTGGGTCGGTCCCTCAGACCTGGCCAGGGGCAGCCCATCCCCCGGCGCCCTTCCCCGGGGCATCCAAGGGCAGGCTCGGCGCCAGCCCCACCCCGCTCGCCACTGCCCTACCATCGTCCTCCCTCGGGGGGCCTGGGCAGGACAGGGCCCCGGGTGTGGGAGGCCTCCAGATCTCAGGCCTGGCACACCGTTTACCAGGCTGCTTCCTCCTCTGACGGGGGCCCAGCACACGCCCCAGGAGACTTGGCAGCCGCCCCCAGGGCTCTATCCTCTGGAACTCGTCCCCTTGGAAGGGGCCTGGCCCAGGTGCCAGGTTCTGCTGGTCGGCGAGCCTCCTTTGGAGAAAGCAGGCAAGCCGAGCCAGGCTTGCAGTGGCCCTGGCGTGACACCTGCCACCTCAGGCAGAGGGCCTCCCGCGTGCCCTCCATGGCGGGTTTCTCCCCGGAGCCGTGGCCTGGGCACTAGGAAGGCCGGGCCTCCCCGACTCCCGGGAGGAGGGGCTAGCCCAGTTGCGCCCTGGCCCCCAAACCCTCTGGTGCCATCTGCCTGTCTCGGCACTTCTGACTCCACAGAGCCTTTCCTACATCTGGGCTGCCTGCCGTGGCAAAGTGCAGGCGTGGGGTGAGGCCATGGCTTTGTCTTTCCAGAAAAAAATGAGCCCCTGGCCGAAGCAGCAGGCCCAGGCAGAGCCTTGAGCTTGAAGCCCAGTAGGTCTGTGGCCCTCAGGGCCAGAGCAATGCTTTCAAGGCAGGGAAGCGGCCTGCAAGCTGAGTGGGAGTGGGGGAGGGGAGGGAGACAGCTGAAGCCAAGTCCAGAAGGGCGGCGATGGAAGAGCTGCAGCTGGGTCAGAGCCTGGAGGGAGGGCGGGGCCTTCACTGAGGACCCCCCCGCCCCCCGAGGCCAGCCCTAGGCCCCGGCGGTCGCGCATGCGCCCTTGGCCTGTGTGGCGTGTGGGGGCTTGAACCCAAGCCCGCAGGGCTCCCGGAGCGGCCAGAGAAAGAAGGGCCCATGGAGAGGTAGGCGAGGTGGGCAGGGGGCGCCACCTTACTCTCCTCAGCTCCCTGAGGGAGAGAGAGAGAGACAGAGACAGAGAGAGAGATCCCTGACCTCTGAGTCTCTGCCTCCACCGCTGGCTGGTGCCAACTCACGCGCCATCCCACTTCCAGCCATCACCCCCACGCCTGCCCCGGGGCCAGCCCCACCACAGAGAGGCCGGTTGGTTCCTGCTCACCTCTGTGCCGTCCCTTCCCGACCTGACCCCAGTGCAGGGGATAAGCTTCAGACAAGTCTTTCCATGTCCCTCTGCATGACAATAGACTTCCTCCCCTCTCCCATTCCACAGGCCCACCCACCCGGGACATCCACCTTTGTCATTAGCTCAGGAGAGGATGCAAGATGAGAATCTCTGCTATTGTGTGGGGAGACTCAGTTTCCCGGGTTTCCCCCATGGACACATGTTCTTCAGCTGGGTCTGATTTTCTCCAGACAAGCTGTCTTGGGAAGGATTTGGCCAGCCCTAAGAACCTGAAGGGAAAGGGCGGAGGGGGGTTCTCTCTCTGCCCCCGACAGCCCCTTGCTGGGTCGGTCCCTCAGACCTGGCCAGGGGCAGCCTATCCCCCGGCGCCCTTCCCCTGGGCATCCAAGGGCAGGCTCGGCGCCAGCCCCACCCCGCTCGCCACTGCCTGACCATCGTCCTCCCTCGGGGGGCCTGGGCAGGACAGGGCCCCGGGTGTGGGAGGCCTCCAGATCTCAGGCCTGGCACACCGTTTACCAGGCTGCTTCCTCCTCTGACGGGGGCCCAGCACACGCCCCAGGAGACTTGGCAGCCGCCCCCAGGGCTCTATCCTCTGGAACTCGTCCCCTTGGAAGGGGCCTGGCCCAGGTGCCAGGTTCTGCTGGTCGGCGAGCCACCTTTGGAGAAAGCAGGCAAGCCGAGCCAGGCTTGCAGTGGCCCTGGCGTGACACCTGCCACCTCAGGCAGAGGGCCTCCCGCGTGCCCTCCATGGCGGGTTTCTCCCCGGAGCCGTGGCCTGGGCACTAGGAAGGCCGGGCCTCCCCGACTCCCGGGAGGAGGGGCTAGCCCAGTTGCGCCCTGGCCCCCAAACCCTCTGGTGCCATCTGCCTGTCTCGGCACTTCTGACTCCACAGAGCCTTTCCTACATCTGGGCTGCCTGCCGTGGCAAAGTGCAGGCGTGGGGTGAGGCCATGGCTTTGTCTTTCCAGAAAAAAATGAGCCCCTGGCCGAAGCAGCAGGCCCAGGCAGAGCCTTGAGCTTGAAGCCCAGTAGGTCTGTGGCCCTCAGGGCCAGAGCAATGCTTTCAAGGCAGGGAAGCGGCCTGCAAGCTGAGTGGGAGTGGGGGAGGGGAGGGAGACAGCTGAAGCCAAGTCCAGAAGGGCGGCGATGGAAGAGCTGCAGCTGGGTCAGAGCCTGGAGGGAGGGCGGGGCCTTCACTGAGGACCCCCCCGCCCCCCGAGGCCAGCCCTAGGCCCCGGCGGTCGCGCATGCGCCCTTGGCCTGTGTGGCGTGTGGGGGCTTGAACCCAAGCCCGCAGGGCTCCCGGAGCGGCCAGAGAAAGAAGGGCCCATGGAGAGGTAGGCGAGGTGGGCAGGGGGCGCCACCTTACTCTCCTCAGCTCCCTGAGGGAGAGAGAGAGAGACAGAGACAGAGAGAGAGATCCCTGACCTCTGAGTCTCTGCCTCCACCGCTGGCTGGTGCCAACTCACGCGCCATCCCACTTCCAGCCATCACCCCCACGCCTGCCCCGGGGCCAGCCCCACCACAGAGAGGCCGGTTGGTTCCTGCTCACCTCTGTGCCGTCCCTTCCCGACCTGACCCCAGTGCAGGGGATAAGCTTCAGACAAGTCTTTCCATGTCCCTCTGCATGACAATAGACTTCCTCCCCTCTCCCATTCCACAGGCCCACCCACCCGGGACATCCACCTTTGTCATTAGCTCAGGAGAGGATGCAAGATGAGAATCTCTGCTATTGTGTGGGGAGACTCAGTTTCCCGGGTTTCCCCCATGGACACATGTTCTTCAGCTGGGTCTGATTTTCTCCAGACAAGCTGTCTTGGGAAGGATTTGGCCAGCCCTAAGAACCTGAAGGGAAAGGGCGGAGGGGGGTTCTCTCTCTGCCCCCGACAGCCCCGAGCTGGGTCGGTCCCTCAGACCTGGCCAGGGGCAGCCCATCCCCCGGCGCCCTTCCCCGGGGCATCCAAGGGCAGGCTCGGCGCCAGCCCCACCCCGCTCGCCACTGCCCTACCATCGTCCTCCCTCGGGGGGCCTGGGCAGGACAGGGACCCGGGTGTGGGAGGCCTCCAGATCTCAGGCCTGGCACACCGTTTACCAGGCTGCTTCCTCCTCTCACGGGGGCCCAGCACACGCCCCAGGAGACTTGGCAGCCGCCCCCAGGGCTCTATCCTCTGGAACTCGTCCCCTTGGAAGGGGCCTGGCCCAGGTGCCAGGTTCTGCTGGTCGGCCAGCCTCCTTTGGAGAAAGCAGGCAAGCCGAGCCAGGCTTGCAGTGGCCCTGGCGTGACACCTGCCACCTCAGGCAGAGGGCCTCCTGCGTGCCCTCCATGGCGGGTTTCTCCCCGGAGCCGTGGCCTGGGCACTAGGAAGGCCGGGCCTCCCCGACTCCCGGGAGGAGGGGCTAGCCCAGTTGCGCCCTGGCCCCCAAACCCTCTGGTGCCATCTGCCTGTCTCGGCACTTCTGACTCCACAGAGCCTTTCCTACATCTGGGCTGCCTGCCGTGGCAAAGTGCAGGCGTGGGGTGAGGCCATGGCTTTGTCTTTCCAGGAAAAAATGAGCCCCTGGCCGAAGCAGCAGGCCCAGGCAGAGCCTTGAGCTTGAAGCCCAGTTGGTCTGTGGCCCTCAGGGCCAGAGCAATGCTTTCAAGGCAGGGAAGCGGCCTGCAAGCTGAGTGGGAGTGGGGGAGGGGAGGGAGACAGCTGAAGCCGAGTCCAGAAGGGCGGCGATGGAAGAGCTGCAGCTGGGTCAGAGCCTGGAGGGAGGGCGGGGCCTTCACTGAGGACCCCCCCGCCCCCCGAGGCCAGCCCTAGGCCCCGGCGGTCGCTCATGCGCCCTTGGCCTGTGTGGTGTGTGGGGGCTTGAACCCAAGCCCGCAGGGCTCCCGGAGCGGCCAGAGAAAGAAGGGCCCATGGAGAGGTAGGCGAGGTGGGCAGGGGGCGCCACCTTACTCTCCTCAGCTCCCTGAGGGAGAGAGACAGAGACAGAGACAGAGAGAGAGATCCCTGACCTCTGAGTCTCTGCCTCCACCGCTGGCTGGTGCCAACTCACGCGCCATCCCACTTCCAGCCATCACCCCCATGCCTGCCCCGGGGCCAGCCCCACCACAGAGAGGCCGGTTGGTTCCTGCTCACCTCTGTGCCGTCCCTTCCCGACCTGACCCCAGTGCAGGGGATAAGCTTCAGACAAGTCTTTCCATGTCCCTCTGCATGACAATAGACTTCCTCCCCTCTCCCATTCCACAGGCCCACCCACCCGGGACATCCACCTTTGTCATTAGCTCAGGAGAGGATGCAAGATGAGAATCTCTGCTATTGTGTGGGGAGACTCAGTTTCCCGGGTTTCCCCCATGGACACATGTTCTTCAGCTGGGTCTGATTTTCTCCAGACAAGCTGTCTTGGGAAGGATTTGGCCAGCCCTAAGAAGCTGAAGGGAAAGGGCGGAGGGGGGTTCTCTCTCTGCCCCCGACAGCCCCGAGCTGGGTCGGTCCCTCAGACCTGGCCAGGGGCAGCCTATCCCCCGGCGCCCTTCCCCGGGGCATCCAAGGGCAGGCTCGGCGCCAGCCCCACCCCGCTCGCCACTGCCTGACCATCGTCCTCCCTCGGGGGCCCTGGGCAGGACAGGGCCCCGGGTGTGGGAGGCCTCCAGATCTCAGGCCTGGCACACCGTTTACCAGGCTGCTTCCTCCTCTGACGGGGGCCCAGCACACGCCCCAGGAGACTTGGCAGCCGCCCCCAGGGCTCTATCCTCTGGAACTCGTCTCCTTGGAAGGGGCCTGGCCCAGGTGCCATGTTCGGCTGGTGGGCCAGGCTCCTTTGGAGTAAGCAGGCAAGCCGAGCCAGGCTTGCAGTGGCCCTGGCGTGACACCTGCCACCTCAGGCAGAGGGCCTCCCGCGTTCCCTCCATGGCGGGTTTCTCCCCGGAGCCGTGGCCTGGGCACTAGGAAGGCCGGGCCTCCCCGACTCCCGGGAGGAGGGGCTAGCCCACTTGCGCCCTGGCCCCCAAACCCTCTGGTGCCATCTGCCTGTCTCGGCACTTCTGACTCCACAGAGCCTTTCCTACATCTGGGCTGCCTGCCGTGGCAAAGTGCAGGCGTGGGGTGAGGCCATGGCTTTGTCTTTCCAGGAAAAAATGAGCCCCTGGCCGAAGCAGCAGGCCCAGGCAGAGCCTTGAGCTTGAAGCCCAGTAGGTCTGTGGCCCTCAGGGCCAGAGCAATGCTTTCAAGGCAGGGAAGCGGCCTGCAAGCTGAGTGGGAGTGGGGGAGGGGAGGGAGACAGCTGAAGCCGAGTCCAGAAGGGCGGCGATGGAAGAGCTGCAGCTGGGTCAGAGCCTGGAGGGAGGGCGGGGCCTTCACTGAGGACCCCCCCGCCCCCCGAGGCCAGCCCTAGGCCCCGGCGGTCGCGCATGCGCCCTTGGCCTGTGTGGTGTGTGGGGGCTTGAACCCAAGCCCGCAGGGCTCCCGGAGCGGCCAGAGAAAGAAGGGCCCATGGAGAGGTAGGCGAGGTGGGCAGGGGGCGCCACCTTACTCTCCTCAGCTCCCTGAGGGAGAGAGAGAGAGACAGAGACAGAGAGAGAGATCCCTGACCTCTGAGTCTCTGCCTCCACCGCTGGCTGGTGCCAACTCACGCGCCATCCCACTTCCAGCCATCACCCCCACGCCTGCCCCGGGGCCAGCCTCACCACAGAGAAGCCGGTTGGTTCCTGCTCACCTCTGTGCCGGGAGTCCCTTCCCGACCTGACCCCAGTGCAGGGGATAAGCTTCAGACAAGTCTTTCCATGTCCCTCTGCATGACAATAGACTTCCTCCCCTATCCCATTCCACAGGCCCACCCACCCGGGACATCCACCTTTGTCATTAGCTCAGGAGAGGATGCAAGATGAGAATCTCTGCTATTGTGTGGGGAGACTCAGTTTCCCGGGTTTCCCCCATGGACACATGTTCTTCAGCTGGGTCTGATTTTCTCCAGACAAGCTGCCTTGCGAAGGATTTGGCCAGCCCTAAGAACCTGAAGGGAAAGGGCGGAGGGGGGTTCTCTCTCTGCCCCCGACAGCCCCGAGCTGGGTCGGTCCCTCAGACCTGGCCAGGGGCAGCCCATCCCCCGGCGCCCTTCCCCGGGGCATCCAAGGGCAGGCTCGGCGCCAGCCCCACCCCGCTCGCCACTGCCCTACCATCGTCCTCCCTCGGGGGGCCTGGGCAGGACAGGGCCCCGGGTGTGGGAGGCCTCCAGATCTCAGGCCTGGCACACCGTTTACCAGGCTGCTTCCTCCTCTGACGGGGGCCCAGCACACGCCCCAGGAGACTTGGCAGCCGCCCCCAGGGCTCTATCCTCTGGAACTCGTCCCCTTGGAAGGGGCCTGGCCCAGGTGCCAGGTTCTGCTGGTCGGCCAGCCTCCTTTGGAGAAAGCAGGCAAGCCGAGCCAGGCTTGCAGTGGCCCTGGCGTGACACCTGCCACCTCAGGCAGAGGGCCTCCCGCGTGCCCTCCATGGCGGGTTTCTCCCCGGAGCCGTGGCCTGGGCACTAGGAAGGCCGGGCCTCCCCGACTCCCGGGAGGAGGGGCTAGCCCAGTTGCGCCCTGGCCCCCAAACCCTCTGGTGCCATCTGCCTGTCTCGGCACTTCTGACTCCACAGAGCCTTTCCTACATCTGGGCTGCCTGCCGTGGCAAAGTGCAGGCGTGGGGTGAGGCCATGGCTTTGTCTTTCCAGGAAAAAATGAGCCCCTGGCCGAAGCAGCAGGCCCAGGCAGAGCCTTGAGCTTGAAGCCCAGTAGGTCTGTGGCCCTCAGGGCCAGAGCAATGCTTTCAAGGCAGGGAAGCGGCCTGCAAGCTGAGTGGGAGTGGGGGAGGGGAGGGAGACAGCTGAAGCCGAGTCCAGAAGGGCAGCGATGGAAGAGCTGCAGCTGGGTCAGAGCCTGGAGGGAGGGCGGGGCCTTCACTGAGGACCCCCCCGCCCCCCGAGGCCAGCCCTAGGCCCCGGCGGTCGCGCATGCGCCCTTGGCCTGTGTGGCGTGTGGGGGCTTGAACCCAAGCCCGCAGGGCTCCCGGAGCGGCCAGAGAAAGAAGGGCCCATGGAGAGGTAGGCGAGGTGGGCAGGGGGCGCCACCTTACTCTCCTCAGCTCCCTGAGGGAGAGAGAGAGAGACAGAGACAGAGAGAGAGATCCCTGACCTCTGAGTCTCTGCCTCCACCGCTGGCTGGTGCCAACTCACGCGCCATCCCACTTCCAGCCATCACCCCCACGCCTGCCCCGGGGCCAGCCCCACCACAGAGAGTCCGGTTGGTTCCTGCTCACCTCTGTGCCGTCCCTTCCCGACCTGACCCCAGTGCAGGGGATAAGCTTCAGACAAGTCTTTCCATGTCCCTCTGCATGACAATAGACTTCCTCCCCTCTCCCATTCCACAGGCCCACCCACCCGGGACATCCACCTTTGTCATTAGCTCAGGAGAGGATGCAAGATGAGAATCTCTGCTATTGTGTGGGGAGACTCAGTTTCCCGGGTTTCCCCCATGGACACATGTTCTTCAGCTGGGTCTGATTTTCTCCAGACAAGCTGTCTTGCGAAGGATTTGGCCAGCCCTAAGAAGCTGAAGGGAAAGGGCGGAGGGGGGTTCTCTCTCTGCCCCCGACAGCCCCGAGCTGGGTCGGTCCCTCAGACCTGGCCAGGGGCAGCCCATCCCCCGGCGCCCTTCCCCGGGGCATCCAAGGGCAGGCTCGGCGCCAGCCCCACCCCGCTCGCCACTGCCCTACCATCGTCCTCCCTCGGGGGGCCTGGGCAGGACAGGGCCCCGGGTGTGGGAGGCCTCCAGATCTCAGGCCTGGCACACCGTTTACCAGGCTGCTTCCTCCTCTGACGGGGGCCCAGCACACGCCCCAGGAGACTTGGCAGCCGCCCCCAGGGCTCTATCCTCTGGAACTCGTCCCCTTGGAAGGGGCCTGGCCCAGGTGCCAGGTTCTGCTGGTCGGCGAGCCTCCTTTGGAGAAAGCAGGCAAGCCGAGCCAGGCTTGCAGTGGCCCTGGCGTGACACCTGCCACCTCAGGCAGAGGGCCTCCCGCGTGCCCTCCATGGCGGGTTTCTCCCCGGAGCCGTGGCCTGGGCACTAGGAAGGCCGGGCCTCCCCGACTCCCGGGAGGAGGGGCTAGCCCAGTTGCGCCCTGGCCCCCAAACCCTCTGGTGCCATCTGCCTGTCTCGGCACTTCTGACTCCACAGAGCCTTTCCTACATCTGGGCTGCCTGCCGTGGCAAAGTGCAGGCGTGGGGTGAGGCCATGGCTTTGTCTTTCCAGAAAAAAATGAGCCCCTGGCCGAAGCAGCAGGCCCAGGCAGAGCCTTGAGCTTGAAGCCCAGTAGGTCTGTGGCCCTCAGGGCCAGAGCAATGCTTTCAAGGCAGGGAAGCGGCCTGCAAGCTGAGTGGGAGTGGGGGAGGGGAGGGAGACAGCTGAAGCCAAGTCCAGAAGGGCGGCGATGGAAGAGCTGCAGCTGGGTCAGAGCCTGGAGGGAGGGCGGGGCCTTCACTGAGGACCCCCCCGCCCCCCGAGGCCAGCCCTAGGCCCCGGCGGTCGCGCATGCGCCCTTGGCCTGTGTGGCGTGTGGGGGCTTGAACCCAAGCCCGCAGGGCTCCCGGAGCGGCCAGAGAAAGAAGGGCCCATGGAGAGGTAGGCGAGGTGGGCAGGGGGCGCCACCTTACTCTCCTCAGCTCCCTGAGGGAGAGAGAGAGAGACAGAGACAGAGAGAGAGATCCCTGACCTCTGAGTCTCTGCCTCCACCGCTGGCTGGTGCCAACTCACGCGCCATCCCACTTCCAGCCATCACCCCCACGCCTGCCCCGGGGCCAGCCCCACCACAGAGAGGCCGGTTGGTTCCTGCTCACCTCTGTGCCGTCCCTTCCCGACCTGACCCCAGTGCAGGGGATAAGCTTCAGACAAGTCTTTCCATGTCCCTCTGCATGACAATAGACTTCCTCCCCTCTCCCATTCCACAGGCCCACCCACCCGGGACATCCACCTTTGTCATTAGCTCAGGAGAGGATGCAAGATGAGAATCTCTGCTATTGTGTGGGGAGACTCAGTTTCCCGGGTTTCCCCCATGGACACATGTTCTTCAGCTGGGTCTGATTTTCTCCAGACAAGCTGTCTTGCGAAGGATTTGGCCAGCCCTAAGAACCTGAAGGGAAAGGGCGGAGGGGGGTTCTCTCTCTGCCCCCGACAGCCCCGAGCTGGGTCGGTCCCTCAGACCTGGCCAGGGGCAGCCCATCCCCCGGCGCCCTTCCCCGGGGCATCCAAGGGCAGGCTCGGCGCCAGCCCCACCCCGCTCGCCACTGCCCTACCATCGTCCTCCCTCGGGGGGCCTGGGCAGGACAGGGACCCGGGTGTGGGAGGCCTCCAGATCTCAGGCCTGGCACACCGTTTACCAGGCTGCTTCCTCCTCTGACGGGGGCCCAGCACACGCCCCAGGAGACTTGGCAGCCGCCCCCAGGGCTCTATCCTCTGGAACTCGTCCCCTTGGAAGGGGCCTGGCCCAGGTGCCAGGTTCTGCTGGTCGGCCAGCCTCCTTTGGAGAAAGCAGGCAAGCCGAGCCAGGCTTGCAGTGGCCCTGGCGTGACACCTGCCACCTCAGGCAGAGGGCCTCCCGCGTGCCCTCCATGGCGGGTTTCTCCCCGGAGCCGTGGCCTGGGCACTAGGAAGGCCGGGCCTCCCCGACTCCCGGGAGGAGGGGCTAGCCCAGTTGCGCCCTGGCCCCCAAACCCTCTGGTGCCATCTGCCTGTCTCGGCACTTCTGACTCCACAGAGCCTTTCCTACATCTGGGCTGCCTGCCGTGGCAAAGTGCAGGCGTGGGGTGAGGCCATGGCTTTGTCTTTCCAGGAAAAAATGAGCCCCTGGCCGAAGCAGCAGGCCCAGGCAGAGCCTTGAGCTTGAAGCCCAGTAGGTCTGTGGCCCTCAGGGCCAGAGCAATGCTTTCAAGGCAGGGAAGCGGCCTGCAAGCTGAGTGGGAGTGGGGGAGGGGAGGGAGACAGCTGAAGCCGAGTCCAGAAGGGCGGCGATGGAAGAGCTGCAGCTGGGTCAGAGCCTGGAGGGAGGGCGGGGCCTTCACTGAGGACCCCACCGCCCCCCGAGGCCAGCCCTAGGCCCCGGCGGTCGCGCATGCGCCCTTGGCCTGTGTGGTGTGTGGGGGCTTGAACCCAAGCCCGCAGGGCTCCCGGAGCGGCCAGAGAAAAAAGGGCCCATGGAGAGGTAGGCGAGGTGGGCAGGGGGCGCCACCTTACTCTCCTCAGCTCCCTGAGGGAGAGAGAGAGAGACAGAGACAGAGAGAGAGATCCCTGACCTCTGAGTCTCTGCCTCCACCGCTGGCTGGTGCCAACTCACGCGCCATCCCACTTCCAGCCATCACCCCCACGCCTGCCCCGGGGCCAGCCTCACCACAGAGAAGCCGGTTGGTTCCTGCTCACCTCTGTGCCGGGAGTCCCTTCCCGACCTGACCCCAGTGCAGGGGATAAGCTTCAGACAAGTCTTTCCATGTCCCTCTGCATGACAATAGACTTCCTCCCCTATCCCATTCCACAGGCCCACCCATCCGGGACATCCACCTTTGTCATTATCTCAGGAGAGGATGCAAGATGAGAATCTCTGCTATTGTGTGGGGAGACTCAGTTTCCCGGGTTTCCCCCATGGACACATGTTCTTCAGCTGGGTCTGATTTTCTCCAGACAAGCTGTCTTGCGAAGGATTTGGCCAGCCCTAAGAAGCTGAAGGGAAAGGGCGGAGGGGGGTTCTCTCTCTGCCCCCGACAGCCCCGAGCTGGGTCGGTCCCTCAGACCTGGCCAGGGGCAGCCCATCCCCCGGCGCCCTTCCCCGGGGCATCCAAGGGCAGGCTCGGCGCCAGCCCCACCCCGCTCGCCACTGCCCTACCATCGTCCTCCCTCGGGGGGCCTGGGCAGGACAGGGACCCGGGTGTGGGAGGCCTCCAGATCTCAGGCCTGGCACACCGTTTACCAGGCTGCTTCCTCCTCTGACGGGGGCCCAGCACACGCCCCAGGAGACTTGGCAGCCGCCCCCAGGGCTCTATCCTCTGGAACTCGTCCCCTTGGAAGGGGCCTGGCCCAGGTGCCAGGTTCTGCTGGTCGGCCAGCCTCCTTTGGAGAAAGCAGGCAAGCCGAGCCAGGCTTGCAGTGGCCCTGGCGTGACACCTGCCACCTCAGGCAGAGGGCCTCCCGCGTGCCCTCCATGGCGGGTTTCTCCCCGGAGCCGTGGCCTGGGCACTAGGAAGGCCGGGCCTCCCCGACTCCCGGGAGGAGGGGCTAGCCCAGTTGCGCCCTGGCCCCCAAACCCTCTGGTGCCATCTGCCTGTCTCGGCACTTCTGACTCCACAGAGCCTTTCCTACATCTGGGCTGCCTGCCGTGGCAAAGTGCAGGCGTGGGGTGAGGCCATGGCTTTGTCTTTCCAGGAAAAAATGAGCCCCTGGCCGAAGCAGCAGGCCCAGGCAGAGCCTTGAGCTTGAAGCCCAGTAGGTCTGTGGCCCTCAGGGCCAGAGCAATGCTTTCAAGGCAGGGAAGCGGCCTGCAAGCTGAGTGGGAGTGGGGGAGGGGAGGGAGACAGCTGAAGCCGAGTCCAGAAGGGCGGCGATGGAAGAGCTGCAGCTGGGTCAGAGCCTGGAGGGAGGGCGGGGCCTTCACTGAGGACCCCCCCGCCCCCCGAGGCCAGCCCTAGGCCCCGGCGGTCGCGCATGCGCCCTTGGCCTGTGTGGTGTGTGGGGGCTTGAACCCAAGCCCGCAGGGCTCCCGGAGCGGCCAGAGAAAGAAGGGCCCATGGAGAGGTAGGCGAGGTGGGCAGGGGGCGCCACCTTACTCTCCTCAGCTCCCTGAGGGAGAGAGAGAGAGACAGAGACAGAGAGAGAGATCCCTGACCTCTGAGTCTCTGCCTCCACCGCTGGCTGGTGCCAACTCACGCGCCATCCCACTTCCAGCCATCACCCCCACGCCTGCCCCGGGGCCAGCCTCACCACAGAGAAGCCGGTTGGTTCCTGCTCACCTCTGTGCCTGGAGTCCCTTCCCGACCTGACCCCAGTGCAGGGGATAAGCTTCAGACAAGTCTTTCCATGTCCCTCTGCATGACAATAGACTTCCTCCCCTCTCCCATTCCACAGGCCCACCCACCCGGGACATCCACCTTTGTCATTAGCTCAGGAGAGGATGCAAGATGAGAATCTCTGCAATTGTGTGGGGAGACTCAGTTTCCCGGGTTTCCCCCATGGACACATGTTCTTCAGCTGGGTCTGATTTTCTCCAGACAAGCTGTCTTGCGAAGGATTTGGCCAGCCCTAAGAACCTGAAGGGAAAGGGCGGAGGGGGGTTCTCTCTCTGCCCCCGACAGCCCCGAGCTGGGTCGGTCCCTCAGACCTGGCCAGGGGCAGCCCATCCCCCGGCGCCCTTCCCCGGGGCATCCAAGGGCAGGCTCGGCGCCAGCCCCACCCCGCTCGCCACTGCCCGACCATCGTCCTCCCTCGGGGGGCCTGGGCAGGACAGGGCCCCGGGTGTGGGAGGCCTCCAGATCTCAGGCCTGGCACACCGTTTACCAGGCTGCTTCCTCCTCTGACGGGGGCCCAGCACACGCCCCAGGAGACTTGGCAGCCGCCCCCAGGGCTCTATCCTCTGGAACTCGTCCCCTTGGAAGGGGCCTGGCCCAGGTGCCATGTTTGGCTGGTCGGCCAGCCTCCTTTGGAGTAAGCAGGCAAGCCGAGCCAGGCTTGCAGTGGCCCTGGCGTGACACCTGCCACCTCAGGCAGAGGGCCTCCCGCGTTCCCTCCATGGCGGGTTTCTCCCCGGAGCCGTGGCCTGGGCACTAGGAAGGCCGGGCCTCCCCGACTCCCGGGAGGAGGGGCTAGCCCAGTTGCGCCCTGGCCCCCAAACCCTCTGGTGCCATCTGCCTGTCTCGGCACTTCTGACTCCACAGAGCCTTTCCTACATCTGGGCTGCCTGCCATGGCAAAGTGCAGGCGTGGGGTGAGGCCATGGCTTTGTCTTTCCAGGAAAAAATGAGCCCCTGGCCGAAGCAGCAGGCCCAGGCAGAGCCTTGAGCTTGAAGCCCAGTAGGTCTGTGGCCCTCAGGGCCAGAGCAATGCTTTCAAGGCAGGGAAGCGGCCTGCAAGCTGAGTGGGAGTGGGGGAGGGGAGGGAGACAGCTGAAGCCGAGTCCAGAAGGGCGGCGATGGAAGAGCTGCAGCTGGGTCAGAGCCTGGAGGGAGGGCGGGGCCTTCACTGAGGACCCCCCCGCCCCCCGAGGCCAGCCCTAGGCCCCGGCGGTCGCGCATGCGCCCTTGGCCTGTGTGGCGTGTGGGGGCTTGAACCCAAGCCCGCAGGGCTCCCGGAGCGGCCAGAGAAAGAAGGGCCCATGGAGAGGTAGGCGAGGTGGGCAGGGGGCGCCACCTTACTCTCCTCAGCTCCCTGAGGGAGAGAGAGAGAGACAGAGACAGAGAGAGAGATCCCTGACCTCTGAGTCTCTGCCTCCACCGCTGGCTGGTGCCAACTCACGCGCCATCCCACTTCCAGCCATCACCCCCACGCCTGCCCCGAGTCCAGCCCCACCACAGAGAGGCCGGTTGGTTCCTGCTCACCTCTGTGCCAGGAGTCCCTTCCCGACCTGACCCCAGTGCAGGGGATAAGCTTCAGACAAGTCTTTCCATGTCCCTCTGCATGACAATAGACTTCCTCCCCTCTCCCATTCCACAGGCCCACCCACCCGGGACATCCACCTTTGTCATTAGCTCAGGAGAGGATGCAAGATGAGAATCTCTGCTATTGTGTGGGGAGACTCAGTTTCCCGGGTTTCCCCCATGGACACATGTTCTTCAGCTGGGTCTGATTTTCTCCAGACAAGCTGTCTTGCGAAGGATTTGGCCAGCCCTAAGAAGCTGAAGGGAAAGGGCGGAGGGGGGTTCTCTCTCTGCCCCCGACAGCCCCGAGCTGGGTCGGTCCCTCAGACCTGGCCAGGGGCAGCCCATCCCCCGGCGCCCTTCCCCGGGGCATCCAAGGGCAGGCTCGGCGCCAGCCCCACCCCGCTCGCCACTGCCCTACCATCGTCCTCCCTCGGGGGGCCTGGGCAGGACAGGGACCCGGGTGTGGGAGGCCTCCAGATCTCAGGCCTGGCACACCGTTTACCAGGCTGCTTCCTCCTCTGACGGGGGCCCAGCACACGCCCCAGGAGACTTGGCAGCCGCCCCCAGGGCTCTATCCTCTGGAACTCGTCCCCTTGGAAGGGGCCTGGCCCAGGTGCCAGGTTCTGCTGGTCGGCCAGCCTCCTTTGGAGAAAGCAGGCAAGCCGAGCCAGGCTTGCAGTGGCCCTGGCGTGACACCTGCCACCTCAGGCAGAGGGCCTCCCGCGTGCCCTCCATGGCGGGTTTCTCCCCGGATCCGTGGCCTGGGCACTAGGAAGGCCGGGCCTCCCCGACTCCCGGGAGGAGGGGCTAGCCCACTTGCGCCCTGGCCCCCAAACCCTCTGGTGCCATCTGCCTGTCTCGGCACTTCTGACTCCACAGAGCCTTTCCTACATCTGGGCTGCCTGCCGTGGCAAAGTGCAGGCGTGGGGTGAGGCCATGGCTTTGTCTTTCCAGGAAAAAATGAGCCCCTGGCCGAAGCAGCAGGCCCAGGCAGAGCCTTGAGCTTGAAGCCCAGTAGGTCTGTGGCCCTCAGGGCCAGAGCAATGCTTTCAAGGCAGGGAAGCGGCCTGCAAGCTGAGTGGGAGTGGGGGAGGGGAGGGAGACAGCTGAAGCCGAGTCCAGAAGGGCGGCGATGGAAGAGCTGCAGCTGGGTCAGAGCCTGGAGGGAGGGCGGGGCCTTCACTGAGGACCCCCCCCAGAGGCCAGCCCTAGGCCCCGGCGGTCGCGCATGCGCCCCTTGGCCTGTGTGGTGTGTGGGGGCTTGAACCCAAGCCCGCAGGGCTCCCGGAGCGGCCAGAGAAAGAAGGGCCCATGGAGAGGTAGGCGAGGTGGGCAGGGGGCGCCACCTTACTCTCCTCAGCTCCCTGAGGGAGAGAGAGAGAGACAGAGACAGAGAGAGAGATCCCTGACCTCTGAGTCTCTGCCTCCACCGCTGGCTGGTGCCAACTCACGCGCCATCCCACTTCCAGCCATCACCCCCACGCCTGCCCCGGGTCCAGCCCCACCACAGAGAGGCCGGTTGGTTCCTGCTCACCTCTGTGCCAGGAGTCCCTTCCCGACCTGACCCCAGTGCAGGGAATAAGCTTCAGACAAGTCTTTCCATGTCCCTCTGCATGACAATAGACTTCCTCCCCTCTCCCATTCCACAGGCCCACCCACCCGGGACATCCACCTTTGTCATTAGCTCAGGAGAGGATGCAAGATGAGAATCTCTGCTATTGTGTGGGGAGACTCAGTTTCCCGGGTTTCCCCCATGGACACATGTTCTTCAGCTGGGTCTGATTTTCTCCAGACAAGCTGTCTTGCGAAGGATTTGGCCAGCCCTAAGAAGCTGAAGGGAAAGGGCGGAGGGGGGTTCTCTCTCTGCCCCCGACAGCCCCGAGCTGGGTCGGTCCCTCAGACCTGGCCAGGGGCAGCCCATCCCCCGGCGCCCTTCCCCGGGGCATCCAAGGGCAGGCTCGGCGCCAGCCCCACCCCGCTCGCCACTGCCCTACCATCGTCCTCCCTCGGGGGGCCTGGGCAGGACAGGGACCCGGGTGTGGGAGGCCTCCAGATCTCAGGCCTGGCACAACCGTTTACCAGGCTGCTTCCTCCTCTGACGGGGGCCCAGCACACGCCCCAGGAGACTTGGCAGCCGCCCCCAGGGCTCTATCCTCTGGAACTCGTCCCCTTGGAAGGGGCCTGGCCCAGGTGCCAGGTTCTGCTGGTCGGCCAGCCTCCTTTGGAGAAAGCAGGCAAGCCGAGCCAGGCTTGCAGTGGCCCTGGCGTGACACCTGCCACCTCAGGCAGAGGGCCTCCCGCGTGCCCTCCATGGCGGGTTTCTCCCCGGAGCCGTGGCCTGGGCACTAGGAAGGCCGGGCCTCCCCGACTCCCGGGAGGAGGGGCTAGCCCACTTGCGCCCTGGCCCCCAAACCCTCTGGTGCCATCTGCCTGTCTCGGCACTTCTGACTCCACAGAGCCTTTCCTACATCTGGGCTGCCTGCCGTGGCAAAGTGCAGGCGTGGGGTGAGGCCATGGCTTTGTCTTTCCAGGAAAAAATGAGCCCCTGGCCGAAGCAGCAGGCCCAGGCAGAGCCTTGAGCTTGAAGCCCAGTAGGTCTGTGGCCCTCAGGGCCAGAGCAATGCTTTCAAGGCAGGGAAGCGGCCTGCAAGCTGAGTGGGAGTGGGGGAGGGGAGGGAGACAGCTGAAGCCGAGTCCAGAAGGGCGGCGATGGAAGAGCTGCAGCTGGGTCAGAGCCTGGAGGGAGGGCGAGGCCTTCACTGAGGACCCCCCCGCCCCCCGAGGCCAGCCCTAGGCCCCGGCGGTCGCGCATGCGCCCTTGGCCTGTGTGGCGTGTGGGGGCTTGAACCCAAGCCCGCAGGGCTCCCGGAGCGGCCAGAGAAAGAAGGGCCCATGGAGAGGTAGGCGAGGTGGGCAGGGGGCGCCACCTTACTCTCCTCAGCTCCCTGAGGGAGAGAGAGAGAGACAGAGACAGAGAGAGAGATCCCTGACCTCTGAGTCTCTGCCTCCACCGCTGGCTGGTGCCAACTCACGTGCCATCCCACTTCCAGCCATCACCCCCACGCCTGCCCCGGGTCCAGCCCCACCACAGAGAGGCCGGTTGGTTCCTGCTCACCTCTGTGCCGTCCCTTCCCGACCTGACCCCAGTGCAGGGGATAAGCTTCAGACAAGTCTTTCCATGTCCCTCTGCATGACAATAGACTTCCTCCCCTCTCCCATTCCACAGGCCCACCCACCCGGGACATCCACCTTTGTCATTAGCTCAGGAGAGGATGCAAGATGAGAATCTCTGCTATTGTGTGGGGAGACTCAGTCTCCCGGGTTTCCCCCATGGACACATGTTCTTCAGCTGGGTCTGATTTTCTCCAGACAAGCTGTCTTGCGAAGGATTTGGCCAGCCCTAAGAAGCTGAAGGGAAAGGGCGGAGGGGGGTTCTCTCTCTGCCCCCGACAGCCCCGAGCTGGGTCGGTCCCTCAGACCTGGCCAGGGGCAGCCCATCCCCCGGCGCCCTTCCCCGGGGCATCCAAGGGCAGGCTCGGCGCCAGCCCCACCCCGCTCGCCACTGCCCTACCATCGTCCTCCCTCGGGGGGCCTGGGCAGGACAGGGACCCGGGTGTGGGAGGCCTCCAGATCTCAGGCCTGGCACACCGTTTACCAGGCTGCTTCCTCCTCTGACGGGGGCCCAGCACACGCCCCAGGAGACTTGGCAGCCGCCCCCAGGGCTCTATCCTCTGGAACTCGTCCCCTTGGAAGGGGCCTGGCCCAGGTGCCAGGTTCTGCTGGTCGGCCAGCCTCCTTTGGAGAAAGCAGGCAAGCCGAGCCAGGCTTGCAGTGGCCCTGGCGTGACACCTGCCACCTCAGGCAGAGGGCCTCCCGCGTTCCCTCCATGGCGGGTTTCTCCCCGGAGCCGTGGCCTGGGCACTAGGAAGGCCGGGCCTCCCCGACTCCCGGGAGGAGGGGCTAGCCCACTTGCGCCCTGGCCCCCAAACCCTCTGGTGCCATCTGCCTGTCTCGGCACTTCTGACTCCACAGAGCCTTTCCTACATCTGGGCTGCCTGCCGTGGCAAAGTGCAGGCGTGGGGTGAGGCCATGGCTTTGTCTTTCCAGGAAAAAATGAGCCCCTGGCCGAAGCAGCAGGCCCAGGCAGAGCCTTGAGCTTGAAGCCCAGTAGGTCTGTGGCCCTCAGGGCCAGAGCAATGCTTTCAAGGCAGGGAAGCGGCCTGCAAGCTGAGTGGGAGTGGGGGAGGGGAGGGAGACAGCTGAAGCCGAGTCCAGAAGGGCGGCGATGGAAGAGCTGCAGCTGGGTCAGAGCCTGGAGGGAGGGCGAGGCCTTCACTGAGGACCCCCCCGCCCCCCGAGGCCAGCCCTAGGCCCCGGCGGTCGCGCATGCGCCCTTGGCCTGTGTGGCGTGTGGGGGCTTGAACCCAAGCCCGCAGGGCTCCCGGAGCGGCCAGAGAAAGAAGGGCCCATGGAGAGGTAGGCGAGGTGGGCAGGGGGCGCCACCTTACTCTCCTCAGCTCCCTGAGGGAGAGAGAGAGAGACAGAGACAGAGAGAGAGATCCCTGACCTCTGAGTCTCTGCCTCCACCGCTGGCTGGTGCCAACTCACGCGCCATCCCACTTCCAGCCATCACCCCCACGCCTGCCCCGGGTCCAGCCCCACCACAGAGAGGCCGGTTGGTTCCTGCTCACCTCTGTGCCGTCCCTTCCCGACCTGACCCCAGTGCAGGGGATAAGCTTCAGACAAGTCTTTCCATGTCCCTCTGCATGACAATAGACTTCCTCCCCTCTCCCATTCCACAGGCCCACCCACCCGGGACATCCACCTTTGTCATTAGCTCAGGAGAGGATGCAAGATGAGAATCTCTGCTATTGTGTGGGGAGACTCAGTTTCCCGGGTTTCCCCCATGGACACATGTTCTTCAGCTGGGTCTGATTTTCTCCAGACAAGCTGTCTTGCGAAGGATTTGGCCAGCCCTAAGAACCTGAAGGGAAAGGGCGGAGGGGGGTTCTCTCTCTGCCCCCGACAGCCCCGAGCTGGGTCGGTCCCTCAGACCTGGCCAGGGGCAGCCCATCCCCCGGCGCCCTTCCCCGGGGCATCCAAGGGCAGGCTCGGCGCCAGCCCCCACCCCGCTCGCCACTGCCCTACCATCGTCCTCCCTCGGGGAGCCTGGGCAGGACAGGGACCCGGGTGTGGGAGGCCTCCAGATCTCAGGCCTGGCACACCGTTTACCAGGCTGCTTCCTCCTCTGACGGGGGCCCAGCACACGCCCCAGGAGACTTGGCAGCCGCCCCCAGGGCTCTATCCTCTGGAACTCGTCCCCTTGGAAGGGGCCTGGCCCAGGTGCCAGGTTCTGCTGGTCGGCCAGCCTCCTTTGGAGAAAGCAGGCAAGCCGAGCCAGGCTTGCAGTGGCCCTGGCGTGACACCTGCCACCTCAGGCAGAGGGCCTCCCGCGTGCCCTCCATGGCGGGTTTCTCCCCGGAGCCGTGGCCTGGGCACTAGGAAGGGCCGGGCCTCCCCGACTCCCGGGAGGAGGGGCTAGCCCACTTGCGCCCTGGCCCCCAAACCCTCTGGTGCCATCTGCCTGTCTCGGCACTTCTGACTCCACAGAGCCTTTCCTACATCTGGGCTGCCTGCCGTGGCAAAGTGCAGGCGTGGGGTGAGGCCATGGCTTTGTCTTTCCAGGAAAAAATGAGCCCCTGGCCGAAGCAGCAGGCCCAGGCAGAGCCTTGAGCTTGAAGCCCAGTAGGTCTGTGGCCCTCAGGGCCAGAGCAATGCTTTCAAGGCAGGGAAGCGGCCTGCAAGCTGAGTGGGAGTGGGGGAGGGGAGGGAGACAGCTGAAGCCGAGTCCAGAAGGGCGGCGATGGAAGAGCTGCAGCTGGGGTCAGAGCCTGGAGGGAGGGCGGGGCCTTCACTGAGGACCCCCCCCGCCCCCCGAGGCCAGCCCTAGGCCCCGGCGGTCGCGCATGCGCCCTTGGCCTGTGTGGCGTGTGGGGGCTTGAACCCAAGCCCGCAGGGCTCCCGGAGCGGCCAGAGAAAGAAGGGCCCATGGAGAGGTAGGCGAGGTGGGCAGGGGGCGCCACCTTACTCTCCTCAGCTCCCTGAGGGAGAGAGAGAGAGACAGAGACAGAGAGAGAGATCCCTGACCTCTGAGTCTCTGCCTCCACCGCTGGCTGGTGCCAACTCACGCGCCATCCCACTTCCAGCCATCACCCCCACGCCTGCCCCGGGGCCAGCCCCACCACAGAGAGGCCGGTTGGTTCCTGCTCACCTCTGTGCCGTCCCTTCCCGACCTGACCCCAGTGCAGGGGATAAGCTTCAGACAAGTCTTTCCATGTCCCTCTGCATGACAATAGACTTCCTCCCCTCTCCCATTCCACAGGCCCACCCACCCGGGACATCCACCTTTGTCATTAGCTCAGGAGAGGATGCAAGATGAGAATCTCTGCTATTGTGTGGGGAGACTCAGTTTCCCGGGTTTCCCCCATGGACACATGTTCTTCAGCTGGGTCTGATTTTCTCCAGACAAGCTGTCTTGCGAAGGATTTGGCCAGCCCTAAGAACCTGAAGGGAAAGGGCGGAGGGGGGTTCTCTCTCTGCCCCCGACAGCCCCGAGCTGGGTCGGTCCCTCAGACCTGGCCAGGGGCAGCCCATCCCCCGGCGCCCTTCCCCGGGGCATCCAAGGGCAGGCTCGGCGCCAGCCCCACCCCGCTCGCCACTGCCCTACCATCGTCCTCCCTCGGGGGTCCTGGGCAGGACAGGGCCCCGGGTGTGGGAGGCCTCCAGATCTCAGGCCTGGCACACCGTTTACCAGGCTGCTTCCTCCTCTGACGGGGGCCCAGCACACGCCCCAGGAGACTTGGCAGCCGCCCCCAGGGCTCTATCCTCTGGAACTCGTCCCCTTGGAAGGGGCCTGGCCCAGGTGCCAGGTTCTGCTGGTCGGCCAGCCTCCTTTGGAGAAAGCAGGCAAGCCGAGCCAGGCTTGCAGTGGCCCTGGCGTGACACCTGCCACCTCAGGCAGAGGGCCTCCCGCGTGCCCTCCATGGCGGGTTTCTCCCCGGAGCCGTGGCCTGGGCACTAGGAAGGCCGGGCCTCCCCGACTCCCGGGAGGAGGGGCTAGCCCAGTTGCGCCCTGGCCCCCAAACCCTCTGGTGCCATCTGCCTGTCTCGGCACTTCTGACTCCACAGAGCCTTTCCTACATCTGGGCTGCCTGCCGTGGCAAAGTGCAGGCGTGGGGTGAGGCCATGGCTTTGTCTTTCCAGGAAAAAATGAGCCCCTGGCCGAAGCAGCAGGCCCAGGCAGAGCCTTGAGCTTGAAGCCCAGTAGGTCTGTGGCCCTCAGGGCCAGAGCAATGCTTTCAAGGCAGGGAAGCGGCCTGCAAGCTGAGTGGGAGTGGGGGAGGGGAGGGAGACAGCTGAAGCCGAGTCCAGAAGGGCGGCGATGGAAGAGCTGCAGCTGGGTCAGAGCCTGGAGGGAGGGCGGGGGCCTTCACTGAGGACCCCCCCCCGCCCCCCGAGGCCAGCCCTAGGCCCCGGCGGTCGCGCATGCGCCCCTTGGCCTGTGTGGCGTGTGGGGGCTTGAACCCAAGCCCGCAGGGCTCCCGGAGCGGCCAGAGAAAGAAGGGCCCATGGAGAGGTAGGCGAGGTGGGCAGGGGGCGCCACCTTACTCTCCTCAGCTCCCTGAGGGAGAGAGAGAGAGACAGAGACAGAGAGAGAGATCCCTGACCTCTGAGTCTCTGCCTCCACCGCTGGCTGGTGCCAACTCACGCGCCATCCCACTTCCAGCCATCACCCCCCACGCCTGCCCCGGGGCCAGCCCCACCACAGAGAGGCCGGTTGGTTCCTGCTCACCTCTGTGCCGTCCCTTCCCGACCTGACCCCAGTGCAGGGGATAAGCTTCAGACAAGTCTTTCCATGTCCCCTCTGCATGACAATAGACTTCCTCCCCCTCTCCCATTCCACAGGCCCACCCACCCGGGACATCCACCTTTGTCATTAGCTCAGGAGAGGATGCAAGATGAGAATCTCTGCTATTGTGTGGGGAGACTCAGTTTCCCGGGTTTCCCCCATGGACACATGTTCTTCAGCTGGGGTCTGATTTTCTCCAGACAAGCTGTCTTGCGAAGGATTTGGCCAGCCCTAAGAACCTGAAGGGAAAGGGCGGAGGGGGGTTCTCTCTCTGCCCCCGACAGCCCCGAGCTGGGTCGGTCCCCTCAGACCTGGCCAGGGGCAGCCCATCCCCCGGCGCCCTTCCCCGGGGCATCCAAGGGCAGGCTCGGCGCCAGCCCCCACCCCCGCTCGCCACTGCCCTACCATCGTCCTCCCTCGGGGGGCCTGGGCAGGACAGGGCCCCGGGTGTGGGAGGCCTCCAGATCTCAGGCCTGGCACACCCGTTTACCAGGCTGCTTCCTCCTCTGACGGGGGCCCAGCACACGCCCCAGGAGACTTGGCAGCCGCCCCCAGGGCTCTATCCTCTGGAACTCGTCCCCTTGGAAGGGGCCTGGCCCCAGGTGCCAGGTTCTGCTGGTCGGCCAGCCTCCTTTGGAGAAAGCAGGCAAGCCGAGCCAGGCTTGCAGTGGCCCTGGCGTGACACCTGCCACCTCAGGCAGAGGGCCTCCCGCGTGCCCTCCATGGCGGGTTTTCTCCCCGGAGCCGTGGCCTGGGCACTAGGAAGGCCGGGCCTCCCCGACTCCCGGGAGGAGGGGCTAGCCCAGTTGCGCCCTGGCCCCCAAACCCCTCTGGTGCCATCTGCCTGTCTCGGCACTTCTGACTCCACAGAGCCTTTCCTACATCTGGGCTGCCTGCCGTGGCAAAGTGCAGGCGTGGGGTGAGGCCATGGCTTTGTCTTTCCAGGAAAAAATGAGCCCCTGGCCGAAGCAGCAGGCCCAGGCAGAGCCTTGAGCTTGAAGCCCAGTAGGTCTGTGGCCCTCAGGGCCAGAGCAATGCTTTCAAGGCAGGGAAGCGGCCTGCAAGCTGAGTGGGAGTGGGGGAGGGGGAGGGAGACAGCTGAAGCCGAGTCCAGAAGGGCGGCGATGGAAGAGCTGCAGCTGGGTCAGAGCCTGGAGGGAGGGCGGGGCCTTCACTGAGGACCCCCCCGCCCCCCGAGGCCAGCCCTAGGCCCCGGCGGTCGCGCATGCGCCCTTGGCCTGTGTGGCGTGTGGGGGCTTGAACCCAAGCCCGCAGGGCTCCCGGAGCGGCCAGAGAAAGAAGGGCCCATGGAGAGGTAGGCGAGGTGGGCAGGGGGCGCCACCTTACTCTCCTCAGCTCCCTGAGGGAGAGAGAGAGAGACAGAGACAGAGAGAGAGATCCCTGACCTCTGAGTCTCTGCCTCCACCGCTGGCTGGTGCCAACTCACGCGCCATCCCACTTCCAGCCATCACCCCCACGCCTGCCCCGGGGCCAGCCCCACCACAGAGAGGCCGGTTGGTTCCTGCTCACCTCTGTGCCGTCCCTTCCCGACCTGACCCCAGTGCAGGGGATAAGCTTCAGACAAGTCTTTCCATGTCCCTCTGCATGACAATAGACTTCCTCCCCTCTCCCATTCCACAGGCCCACCCACCCGGGACATCCACCTTTGTCATTAGCTCAGGAGAGGATGCAAGATGAGAATCTCTGCTATTGTGTGGGGAGACTCAGTTTCCCGGGTTTCCCCCATGGACACATGTTCTTCAGCTGGGTCTGATTTTCTCCAGACAAGCTGTCTTGCGAAGGATTTGGCCAGCCCTAAGAACCTGAAGGGAAAGGGCGGAGGGGGGTTCTCTCTCTGCCCCCCGACAGCCCCGAGCTGGGTCGGTCCCTCAGACCTGGCCAGGGGCAGCCCATCCCCCGGCGCCCTTCCCCGGGGCATCCAAGGGCAGGCTCGGCGCCAGCCCCACCCCCGCTCGCCACTGCCCTACCATCGTCCCTCCCTCGGGGGGCCTGGGCAGGACAGGGCCCCGGGTGTGGGAGGCCTCCAGATCTCAGGCCTGGCACACCGTTTTACCAGGCTGCTTCCTCCTCTGACGGGGGCCCAGCACACGCCCCCAGGAGACTTGGCAGCCGCCCCCAGGGCTCTATCCTCTGGAACTCGTCCCCTTGGAAGGGGCCTGGCCCAGGTGCCAGGTTCTGCTGGTCGGCCAGCCTCCTTTGGAGAAAGCAGGCAAGCCGAGCCAGGCTTGCAGTGGCCCTGGCGTGACACCTGCCACCTCAGGCAGAGGGCCTCCCGCGTGCCCTCCATGGCGGGTTTCTCCCCGGAGCCGTGGCCTGGGCACTAGGAAGGCCGGGCCTCCCCGACTCCCGGGAGGAGGGGCTAGCCCAGTTGCGCCCCTGGCCCCCAAACCCTCTGGTGCCATCTGCCTGTCTCGGCACTTCTGACTCCACAGAGCCTTTCCTACATCTGGGCTGCCTGCCGTGGCAAAGTGCAGGCGTGGGGTG
>NW_026691661.1:0-59751 GCF_020826845.1 Diceros bicornis minor
ATTCGTGTGACTCACTTTATTGCAATATTTGATTTGTTGCGGTGCTCTGGAAACAAACCCATCATACATCTGAGGCGTACCAGTCTTTTATATCATACAATAAGCATGGCATCCAACCAATGAACTGGATTTAGATATTTCAAGCTTCAGTTTGTTAAGGCCCAATACTCTAAAGCACGCTAGTTACTTGAAAATTAGGTAAAAGTCACAGCTGTTACCAAGTGTTATCTGATTTTCTCCAGACTCCACACTCTGTATGCAGTGAGAGTTGCAGTCCGGGATTCAGGAAGAGCCCTCAGGAGAGCAAGGCTGCCTGTTGTTTTGATTGCATTTCTTGCCCACAGAATGAGATTTCCAATGAGATAGGTGAGGATATGCCTTGCAGTGACATTCTCCACTTCTATTTTGTTTTTGTAGGGAAACATTTGTCCTGAGCTAACATCTGTTGCCAATCTTCCACTTTTATTATTGTCCCCAAAACCCTAGTACATAGTTGTATATCCAAGTTGTAAATCATTCTAGTTCTTCTATGTGAGCCATCATTACAGCATGGCAATTCACAGAGAGATGGTGTGGTTCCATGACCAGAAAACCAACCGGAGCCACCAAAGTGGTCAGCACTGAACTTTCATCACTAGGCCATCAGGGCTGGCTCTCCACCACTCTTTTGTATGCACCGTTCTCCCAAAGAAACGGACAAGCTCTGGATGAGGACTGCAGGGTCCAAATGTTTCTTTCCTCCATTTAGTAATTTAACTTTTATAGCCAAAAAAGCCAACTTTTTTTTATCATTTCCATCCAAAAAGATACACTCTGTCTCTACCTTGAACTAGCTTGCTTGACTCATTTTAGCATCATTGCAGGCATTATCATCTCAAGGAAACCCTTTTTGACCACTCCAGAGGAACCTAACTTAAATCTCTCTCATGGAATCTAACACATGGTATCGTAAGTCCTTACTTTTCATCTTCTTTAAATCTACATTTAGATCACATTGAACAAATCCTTATTTTTCCAAAGTCTGGTGCTGTTCTTAGCACAGAGCAGGAGCTCAGAAACGTTGTGTTTGATTTAAGGGGTAAGTATTTACATGGTATGCAAAGTGCTTAGGGTACAGCTTCCTTCAATGAGTACATACATCTTTTTTCTGATGTCCTAGAGTTCGCAGGTGAGTAAAGGAGACAACATGCAGTGAAGTGAATTCAAGGTGGTGACAAAGGGCTGCAATATAGGTACGCAGAGACCCATGGGGTGCAATAAGTGATAGTATATATATTTGTGGGGAGGGAACTGTAATGGACTTCTTCATAGAGGCAGTAGCATTAGTATTATGTCAGACTAATGAAGGCGGATTAAATTCTTGGTGGAATTCTTATAAATGGCAGAAACTGGCAAAATAACCCTGCATTTAATATTCTAGGGAGCTGAGAAAAGGTTCAACATGACTAGAACCCAGACAATGTGGGTTTGGGAGTTGGGTCATGAAGTAGAAGAGGGACAGAAAACCAACACTGAAGATTTTTCATACCATAATTAACATCTTGGAATTACTCAGATTTATGATATTAAATGGTGCAATGCTGGAATCCCCTCAATGGTGGCATTATCTAATTTTATTTTTGTGATTGATATGAAGCTTAATTTCACATCTTTTGTATAATTTCAATTTTTTTGAAATGTACTGAGATTGATGATATAGTCTGGCATATCGTCAATTTGGATAAAGCTTCCACGTGCATATTTGCCGTGTGGTAAGTTTTGGTATATGTTCCCTATGCACATCTAAAGAACACTACGTCCACTAACTTCAATTCCTACATGCTTGGAGATTAATAAATACACTTGTAAACAACTGATGATTAATGTGTAAACTATCATGGAAATTAGAATGTATTTCCAATGAAAAATACTTTTCATCAAATCTTATGGGTTGGAGTTAAAACTATCCTTAGAGAGACATATATAATCCTAGATTATATATATTTATTTATTATTTTGTATATTTAAATAAAGAAAGGTTGAATTTCTAAGTTGTAAGCATTCATCACAAGCTAGAAAAAGAGCAGAAAATTAAACACTAGGAAAATAGAAAACACAAAATGATAAATATTAGAGGAAGTGTTAACAAAATAAAAGACAAACATCAAAAGTATAAATAAAACTAAATTAGATTCTAATAAATGACAAATATACTCAATAAAATCCTAGTCCTAGTGTTCAACAAAACAGAAAAATTGCAACAAAAACATACCAAGGCTGAAAAAGAGAAATCTGTGCAGATCATATGGAAAATTTTTAAAATGAAGAAAACATAAATAACATCATGTTGATACAATGAAAATTAAGAAGAAACTCACAAATTTCCAGGCAAATAAAAGTTACCAAACCGTCTCACGAAAAAATGAAAAATCTGAATATTGCCATACCTATTAGAGAAATTGAGACCATCTTTTAAAACTTTTCTATAAAATTTTATTGTAGGCTATTTATTTGGTACAAAGCTGATGAATCTTCCCAAATATTCAAGAAAGAAATAATATACATCTACTCAAACTCTTCCAGAGGATAGGAAAAACAGAAAACTTTTTGACTCACTATGAGAGACTAGCTTAATATTGGTACGAAAATATAACAAATTCATTGCAGGAAAGGAAATTACAGGCCACTCTCTTTCTTGGATTAAATTAATTTATCCTAAAAAAAAAATTAAATCAAATCAATGTTCCAAATCTAGCTATATTTTGTAAGAAGGACATATCATGACCAAATAAGGTTCATGCAATGTAATTCAGTACACTAATCTCTGAAAAAAGAGAAATAATAATCGCAATAACTGTAAGAAAAACTAGTAAAATTAAACACCTATTCATATTTTAAAACAAACAACAACAACAGAACAACCCTTACCAAATCAGGAACAGAAGGAAACTCTCTTACTCCCATACACAGTAGTCACAGAATGGAACTTTAAGGTGCACTGTTGAAAGCAAGGATAAGAGAAGAATGTTCAACATCACTGCCTCTATTAGCAGGAAAAGAAATAAAAGGAATAATTTACTTCAAAGGAAGAAGTAAAATTGAAGTTATCTTCAGATGATATTATTGTATAAATGTAAAATCCATGTAAATTAATGTATTAATTGAGTTTAGTGGTGGCTGAATACAAGGTTAATATAGAAAATTTTGCTTCCATCTACCCGTCATAAGGCATCCAAAATTTGAATTTTAAAAAATGACATTTACAACATCTTAAAGTATGAAGTACCTAGAAATAAATTTAATGAGACTTTCAAAAGATTTCTGTCCATAAATTTGTAGAACAGCATTTAGAAAAATAGAGGAAGACTGAAAGAAGTGGAGGGATAAACCAAGTTCGTGATTGAACAGACTCAAAAGTCAACAGATATCAAAACTGTCCAAATTAATCTACAACTTCCACAAAATTGCAGAGAAAATACTGACCGTTCTGTGGAAATTACAATTGATACAATTCTTATGGAAATGATAAAGGAAAAACTTAACTAAGAAAATCTTGAAGAATATAATAGAGTGGGAGTACTTACTCTACCTGACATCAACTATTATAGCATCACAATAGAGGAGGTTCATCAAGAGGATAAACAAGAAAATCAACGGAACCAAATGGTAAGTTCAGATACAAGATGCTCATATAGGGACTCATGTATAGACGACTGATTTACAAGGAAACACTGAGGAGGAGTGGGAAAATGAAAGACTTTTCAATAAAGCATGTTGGGTAAATTGGCTGTCTTCATGGAGAAGACAATGACTCGCCAACCCGAACTCACACCATCCACAGAAATCATTATCAGGCAGATTGTAGTTCTAAACATGAAAAGTGAGAAAATTTAAAGGCACGTAAAGAGGAAGGAGCAATGCCCCTGTAGAAGTAAAAACATGTATTTATGCCTGCAGGGATGAATGGGCACGGAACACTTTCAGAACCACAGGAAGATTTGGGAACCTTAAAAATCAGAGCAGAGGTATTAGAGGTAGGCAAGACCAAGTTTATACGGTCTTTTTGGTCTTCCTAAGAGTTTTTCGGATTTTTTAATGGAGGCTAAACATGATTCCACTTACATGTAGAAGTATCACTTGTGATGCAGGACAAGGGCAGGGAACCAGAGTAAAATGATCTTATGATAACATAGGAGAGAAGTGACTAAAATCTTAACAGAAGTGGTGGAAGTGAAATCAAGGTGAAATGTACTGGAGATCATTTTAGATGGTAGAAAGGGTCTCATTTTGAAACTCCCTAGGAGTGAGGTCTATGACTTGGTCATTTCTGCTTCCCTAGAATGTAGCATATTATCTGCCTCATGGATGTTTTCCAATAACTGCTTGCTCCTTTAATGAGTAAACCTAGGCCAAAGCTTACAGGGGTATAGCTCAGAGAGACAGGGAGCACTTTTGGTTTTCTGCTGAGAAAAAAAGTGCTTTCATGATTACGCAAGATAAAAACCGAGAAGCATAATAGCTTTGTTTACTTAACCATAAAGAAGATGGACACTATTAACTGGGAGCAGATCTCTGCAGTGTATTCTGTTATTTGGTGCATTGAGCAACAAAGGAAGACAATTTTCTAAACTGACCCAATGCCTTCTTTGGGGGCATGCGAATAAGAGAGAGTGACTGAACCTGGGCTGAGAACACTTTGCATCTCTCCCCAGACATGGATCAGAGTGTGAAGTGTCCAGATCATCAGTAGGCCAAGAGAGAGCAAGATCGCTGCCTCCAAAATGCTGTGATATTTCTGGCTCATGAGGACCCCTTGGGGATGGCCCTGGCTTGCACAACTCTGTGTTTCTCTGTCCTCACAGCTGTGGTCCTGGGTGTCTTTGTGAAGCACCAAGACATTCCCATAGTCAAGGCCAATAATCAGACTCTCAGCTACATCCTGCTCATCTCCCTCACCCTCCGATTCCTATGCTCCTTACTCTTCATTAGTCGTCCCAACACAGCCACCTGCCTTCTTCAACAAATCACATTTGGAGTTGTTTTTACTGTGGCTGTTTGCAGTGTCTTGGTCAAAAATATGATTGTCGTTGTGGTCTTCAAGGTCACTGCACCAGGGAGAAGGATGAGGCAGTGGTTGGTGTCAGAGGCACCTAAATTCATCATTCCCATCTGCTCCTTTATCCAGCTGAGTCTCTGTGGAATCTGGCTGGGAAACTCTCCTCCCTTCATTGACACAGATGCACACTCTGAACACCGCCACATCTTCGTCGTGTGCAACAAGGGCTCGGTCACTGCTTTCTACTGTGTCCTGGGACACCTGTGCTCCTTGGCCCTGGGCAGCTTCACTGTGGCTTTCCTGGCACGGAACCTGCCTGACACCTTTAATGAAGCCAAGTTCCTGAAGTTCAGCATGCTGGTGTTCTGCAGTGTCTGGGTCACTTTCCTCCCCATCTACCAAAGCACAAAGGGCAAGAGCATGGTGGCCGTGGTGGTCTTCTCCATCTTGGCCTCAAGTGTTGGGCTATTAGGCTGCATCTTTGCTACCAAGTGCTACGTTATTTTCCTAAGGCCAGAGAGAAACACATCAAAAGTGTTAACGAATAAAACACATTCATGGAGAAAATAATCGAAATGTAAGTTATTTTCATAGGTCACAAGAACTCGCATACACTTGACAACAAAACTACCACATTTTTCCAAACCCACTTTAAGTATCAACTAAACTTACCTTACATCTCCAGTTAACTATTTGCTTTATGTTTCTTTTGGCTTTGTACAATCTTCCTCGGGCATTCAAATGAACAAATACAAAAACATTCATACTAATTCTCCTCTAAAATTATGTGGGAGAGATTGCGAAAATGGCCACACATTAGTCCTCTCCCTCTGTCTGTTTGGTCATAGCATCCCACGTTGACTCTGGGTAGACTTGGCCTTGTAACTTGCTTTGGCCAATGGGACATTAGCAAATGACATGAGCAAAGGCTTGAAAAACTCTTGTTCATTGTTGGTACTTGTCCTTCTCTGGCTGCCCTTGGGAAACCTGAGGCCATCAATATGTGAATGAGTCTAGATAGACTGCACATCTCCATCACTCCAGGTGACTTCAAGTCAACAATCAGGTATGTGAATAAGGCCATCCTAGACTATCCAATCCCAGCTGAGCCATCAATTGGTCCTGATAAAAATAACTGCCCAGTTAACCCACATAATCTTGAGAAAAAATAAACTATTCTTATTTGAAGCCACCAAATTTTAGGATGGTTTTTTATACAGCAGAAGCTAACTGATACCTTATGCTACCATTTATATATGTCCTCTCATTATTTGTGTAATTATCACAGATTTCTATTTCTTTATCCAATATCGTAGACTGGAATATCCTTCTCCAGATTAAGTCTCTGAAAGAAAATCAGAGACCATATCACGTTCCATTTTACTTTTTCTCCTTCCTCTTTTCAACCAGACATCTTTAAGCATATATATTAAGAGTATCTTCACTAATTTTAAGATTATGGATATTCTTCTATATTGTCAACCACCACTGTTATACAGGGAGGATTTTTACTTTTAATTGTAGCCCTATAATCCATTTGGAATGATTTACTTGTGAATAATGTTAGTTGATGGTCCAGTGTTTTATTTTACAAATGGATATCATTTAGTCTATAAAATAAATACAGCATCATTTTAAAAGTTGATTTGAAGCATATGGAATCTATATAATGTTTGGAAAACTGATATCTTTGAAACACTTTCAGTCACAAGTATAGCATATCTCTCCATTTAATCAGAGCTTTTACACGCTTTGTATCTCTTTATAATCTTCTTCATATAACTAATGTGCAGTTCCAATTATTTTAACTACTTATCTTAAAGAATTCATTGCTCTTGTGAATGGAATGATTATTTACATGGTTAAACGAATTCTTGCTCATGTAACAGTATTTTTGATGTTTCATATAGGAATCTAGCTTCCTTTCACATTACTCCACTTATTTACCAGTTCTAAACTTTTAAGTTATGTTCCACTAAAATAATAGATTTTCTCTTCTTCTCTAGTATTATTTACCTCTTATTCTTTTGATTCTCGTTTTTTCATGACTGTGCTCTCCAGTGCCACACTGAATCACACTAGTGTTTGCCAGGAATATTTTCCTCTTCTTAAGTGTAGTGTAAATATCAGGTAATTTCTTTGTCAGGGCAGAGCAGGCATCGAAGAGAGAGAAAGTGAAAACGTGAAGGGGAATCATTGCTAGTTGGAAATCAACAGACTTGCTTCTCTTGGCTGTTTGGAGCTGGAGATGTTATTACAATGAGGCCAGCTGAGAATCAGAGGATCTCACTCTAGTCCCAGGAATTAGTCTTGGTCAAATCTCTCAACCTCTTTAGACCTCATTTTCTTCACCTGTGACATGAAGAGTTCGACGACTATTTTTGAGTTCTGAAATCCAGTGACAACAAGATACCCTTCACCCACATTCACTTGACAAAGACCAGAGAGAATTATTAGTTGTCTTCCTCTGCATCAACATTATTATCCATATCACCACGTAAAGATATATCAAATGTCTACTTTTGCATGACACTGATAAAACAGGTTCCATACCAAATCGCTGTTCATTGGCATAACAAATCTATAGTTAATTGTTTAGAGGTAAGTATAGAGATGGGCCCTGCTGGAAACAGCAATCAATGGGCCAAAAAGTCTTGCTTTATTTTACAGTGATGCTGTGGAAACATTCCTTAATACACCAGAATTCATTTGTACTTACATGTAGGAAACAAATGGGAGCCTTGAATCCATGATTACGAGCTAATAAGGATATGATTTTTAAAATTGTGTTAATGATCCCATTTGCCTGGTATGGGTCTGTTCTCTGGTGAGTAAAGAGCAGATGTATTCAAGGCCACTTTCATTCCTTTAATAAATATTTACTCAGCGCCTACCCCTTGCTTCAAGATAGCAGTGATCTACCGTAAGAGCATTTGTATTCTAGTAGGGTGACACAGACCATAAACAAAAAGAGAACCTTGAGGTGATCAATAAAGTTACATATACGTCAAACTTTTTTCATTCTGGACTATTTTTCACCCTTTCCCTTCTTTGACTGTTTCCCAGAACTCTAAGCATGGACTTGAAAACACAGAAAGCATGGGTCCCAAGTTTCTTCTCGCAACACCCCTGTTTCAAAGACGTAGTGTTTATCATCTGAGAATATGTCTCTTTAAGACTAAGTTACTATGAATCAGCATTATTTCATCACTTTCTTGAGAGGATGGATGATATTATGAAGGGGAAACCAAATATCCTATGGGATTTATACTCGAAATGATCTTTCCACTCTAATTGTGTTATTTAATGTGGTGTGATTTGGGGCAAGTCAGTTACTCCTTCAAAGACAGTGGTAATAATACACTGAAAAGTATTCTATAGAGATTAAATGAAACAAAGTATGAGAAACTGCTTTGTAAATTGCAAAGCAATCTATTTCAGCTTATTTTTTCTAATAATATTTTCATTTATCCAATCCTTTTTGACTCTACGCAACCTACCTAGACTGAGTTTTATCATTTATTCAATAAAATGGGTCAAAATGGTTGAATATTAGAAATTTCATATGGTTCAACTTAATTAATAGGCCATTACAATATTTAATTTGGTTATAATTACAGTTAAATTTTTCATGTTGCCTTACCATGTGCCAGGCACTCTAAGCATCTGACATGTATTCCCTCATTTAATCCTCACAACGATGCTATGGAGACAATACTATTAACCCCTATTGTATGGATGAGGACTATTAGAGGTTATATAATTGACCAAGGTCACACAGCTGGTACCCAGGCAGTCTACCTCCAAAATCTCTTTTAGGGATCCATTAGAGGTCATGGTGCTTACAAAGTAAAAGGATCACCCTGGTTCCTGGGTGGCGAATGGACCAGAGGGTACAAAGCAAAAAAACAAATGGCTACTGAAATGATCCGGTCAAGCAATTCTAAATACAGGATTTCCTCCCTTTTTAAGGCTGAATAATATTCCATTGTATGGATGCCCCAGATTCTCTTCATCCTTTCACCCACGGATTCACAATTAGGTAGTTTCCATCTCTTTGCTATTGTGAATAATATTGCAGTGCATTTTGTCAAACGATTTCCTGGCACTTAGTGAGTTTGAAAAAATTCTTCTTATACACATTAGTTACTGTAATGAACTACCTTTCCAAATGTCTAAAGTTTACATATTTGTCATTCTACAGAAATACCTTGCCTAATCATGATTTGTGTTGTTATCAGTTCATGATCTAAGATTTTTGTACAAAAATTTGCTATAATGCCTTTTTTTCATGTATTCAGGAACTTTGCGTAATATGGGAATTCCCTGATTCTTGATTTTTAGTAGAGTTTTCTAGTAAGCCTTTAGGATAGGAAGTATCTTCCTAGATGTGAGGCAGAGAGCAGAAAAATAATAAAGTGATTGCTATATTTAATTATATCAAAAGAAAACTGTCGCTTTGCTAAATTGTTTTTACACATCCTTTGCTTATTTGTAAGAATGGCAAATATCATTTTATTAATGAAAAGAAAATTCAATAAACAATTTTAACATAAAACAAGATCTATTGAGAACTTATATGAAAATTTTAGCAATATGCTGTCACCAATTTCCTCATCTGCATAATGGAGATAGATAATACCATCTTCCTTATGGGTTGCCGTGAAAATACTCAAGAGTAATGTATGTAAAAGGCTTATCACCATGTCGGTGGGAAAGTGATGTCCCATTCATTTTTCCACCGGGATGATGGCAGCTTTTTTTATGCTTGATGTCTGTAGTTTTCAAAATACGTTCTACGGTTGTAAAGTGAATCCTTTTTACAAATTCTTTGTAGAGTTCAATGATCCCTTTGGAATACAAATTCAGGCTCCCGTGTGTGTGCGTGTATGTGTGTCTATACGCACATCTCTCAAATAATACTTTAAGCCTTATAACGAAAAGCTACCTTCCCCAATGCTGGCTCTGGTTACAAAAACAACTTCTTTAATGTTCTGGTTGAAAATCTATATTTCTAAATTAGCTACTCATACAGCTTTTTCATTTTTCAGCTTTTGACTATTTATAGTTTCTTCCTTTTCTGAAAAATCCAGCATAAAGTGTTCTTACATATGTTAAAAACATAATTCCCCTTGCCCAATATAACTATTTAATGAATTAGGATAAATCAAAATTCAATGTCTACTGTTTTATGACATAAGTGTTTACCATTTTATAGTATACGAATCTTATCCAAAGATGTGCTACATCAGATATTATGAATACATTTTCTTTCTCACTTTTTCCTTTGACCGTTTAAATGGTAAAATTATCTTGTTTCTTTGTTGTCTCCCTCTGGATTCATCACTGGTTCATCTCCTTCCACCAGAAACTTAAATCTCTTCTCAGTAACTTCTGATGCATGAGACAATTCATGGGCTTCAGGTTTTGCTTGGGGACATCCCTCTTGGTCTTGAACATATACACAGGCACACATATACGCAGTACGTCTGGAAGGATAGAGGATAAAAGGATGTTTATCTCTGTGGAAAAGGACTGGGAGACCGTGGTAGAGTTTTCTTATACGTGCATCTTCGACGTATTGGCCTCCCTCCCCCCAGATTTTTAAAATTAAAATAGCGTTATATCCTTATCTACTGGCTTGGGATTGCAAGTTGTAGAGAAATGTGAATATATGATCCAATTTTTAAACGAAATTAAGAACCAGAAACACGCACAAAAATTTAGAATTCTAAATATGGGCACATCATTCTATTAGGCTGTTAAACGTGGGGAAAGGATTGAAGAGCAGCTGTTCAACATCCAGCTACCTATACAGTTTAGGAGTCCACGGAAAGCCCCGCCTCCAGCCCCGCCCCTGGAGCTGATTTCCTACCCCTGTGGAGTCTGCCTGACTTATTCCAGCCCAACCCCCGCCTCTTCCCGCCCCTGGATCTGATCTCCACCCACAACGTTGGGGCCTGGCTCCGCCCACAGCCTGGTCCTGGTTCATTGCCCCGCCTGTACCCTTGTTCCCGCCCACAGAACCGCCGCCCCGGGCCTGGTGTCACTCACACCCTTGTCCCCGCCCACAGCCCACCCTTAGTACTGGTTACCGCACACAGCTCCTCCCCTAGATTTTGTCCCTGTCCCTGGTGCTCACCCAGCCCACTTTCCACCTTCTCACTCACTCTAGAAACTAGACACCTCCCCCGAGGCTGGGATGCCCGGCCCGACCCGCCCGCCGCCTCAACTCGCAGCCCCCAAACTTCCATCCTCCGCGAATGCCTGCCCGAGACCAGAAGTGGAAGCGCTGGCAGCGCCTGAGATGGATGGGGCGTTTTTGCGCGGTGTGTCCCATCTTCTGGGCTGGAACCAGATTCCCGTGGACATTAGCCCTCAGGGGCGGGGCGCGGTGAGCGGCGGGCGGTCCCGGCTGGGTAGGGGTCCAGGGAGGAGTCTGGGCCATCGGCAGCCCCGTCAGGGCCCAGCGTACCTCCATCCCCCCACAGCCCCCTTTCCCCCGGGCTGTTTGCTCAGGGCGCCGGAGGCTGCTGTTCCTCCTGGCTCCGGGTGCCGCCGTCCCCTCCTCAGAGTCCCCGTCACCGTTCTCCTTGTGATTTTGTCCCCAGGGAGCTTTAGCTGCTTCTGGAGGCGGTGTTTGGGTTGTTACTAATGGGGGCGCTCCTGGCCTCTAGAGGGGGAGGCAGGAATGCTGATCAGCGTCCTCCAGGGCCAAGGACGGCCCCACAGAGAATTATCCGTCCCCAAATGTCAGTTATGCCAAGGTTGGGAAATCTGCTCCAGGGCCTGAAAATCTCCTGAGGCCTGAATGAAGTGTGGAAAATGTTGACAAGTCAGCGAGTCACTTACAGGGTCCCTAAATGACAAGCTTGTTTAAAGGGTCCAGAGTCACCAAAAAGTCTCTGTCCAGCCAAGTGAGTTGAGCGACTCAAGCGCACACAGCACGAAGCTGCTTTCTCCCATCTTGGGCAGCAGGTGGCTGGATAGGAATCGGGAAAATCCAGTCACAGCCAAGAGTTACAATTAAATCAGTAAATACAAAAAAAGAAAAGTGAATGGGGTGGCCTTTCCATCCAACACCCTATAAAAGGCCTCAAAAGTTTGTATGCACTTCCCCCCCCTCAGACACGAAAAGCATCCGTGGAGCTCAAGTTTGAGGTGAAACCAGGCTCAGGGTCCACCTGTCCTCGCTGATCCATGGATTTCTGTGTGACCAGGTGAGTACCCTGTGGACCTGGTACTAACAGGTTCCGGCAGCCTCCGCTGTGCAGAAGACCTGCCAGTGGGCTTTCCTGGGCTCGGGTTGTCACCACATGGAGTCACTGAGAGTGAGGGTATCTTGAGAAAAATTATTGATGTTTGATGGATGGAAAAATGGTAAGCTGTGTGTGGTTCTGTGTGGTAAATATTTCAGTAAGTACAGTTATACGCAAATAAGAACACATGAAACAAAAGTAAATAACTGCAAATGTGTATCATAGTAGAAAATATAGATTTACTTGCATAATTCTCAAAAGTCAGAATTTATATATAATTTAAATACAGAAATGTTTTGCGTGTGTATGTAGTATTAGAAGACATCCCATTAAATATTAGCAGGGATACTCAGCAACATTCCTTAGACCCATTCAATTTGACTTCTAAAGTCCTATAAATCCTCCACAAAAATTTGAAATAAAGGAGCATTCAGGGAAAAAGATGATTGGAACTTTGTATTAATAACAAATTTAAAATTGAATTTGCCAGTAGCCAGATTTATTTTGAACATTTTTTTCTTTATGACATTTCAAATCATTTGGAGGAATACTAAGCAACACTGTAGATTGAAGGGAAGGGCACTAGTCTCCAAAAAGACTGTCCTCTCCACCTTGCCTTCTAAAGGGAATTAACTTTGTTTCTTGAATCTTTTCTGAAAGAACAGTCTGGTGATTCATGTTGCAGAGAATCTTGTTAAATGATTTTGTATTTAGTTGTTGGCCTCTACTAATTGTGTTTGTGTGTTTGTGCCTTTTTCATTCTAGCTTTCCTGTGACGTTCTTGAGGGGAATGTGTGCTTGTCATGCAATAGATAGTCTTTGAGTGTATAATTTATGGTGACCCACCATCCTCGTTTATTCAGAACAGAGGGGTTTTCCAGGATACAGGATGTTTAGTGTTCAAACAAAGGCAGTCCTAGACAAACCAGGATGTTTCCTCATCTCATAAGCCAGGCCCTGGGCCACATGCATGGGGTCATGGAGAACCAGAGAGACCTTGTCCCAACTCCATGGAATTTATATTGTATTTGGGAATTTGGATTTTAGACAGTAAATGATGAGAGTGATGTGGGAGTTTGGCACAAGGGGACTCAACCTGAGGGGGCAGGGAAGCCCTCTTGAGAAGGACTGATATTTAGCTTGAGAGTTAGAGTTGGGACTGGATTTAGCTGGTCTGAAGGGTACATTGGAGTGAGGGTGTGGGAGTGTGTTCAAGAGAGCGTTTCAGGTAGAGGGACCCGCATGAGGACACCCCTGAAACAGAGAGCCTGTTGTGTCCATGAACTGAGAAGAGGGATGGATGAGCGGAGTCAACACAGGGGGAGAGGTGTGAGCCAGACCAGCGAGGGGGACATGCTGGACCAGGTCAGGCGTGACTAGGGACGCTGTTCTAAGACCAGTGGGAACACTCTGGAGAGATGTGAACAGATGGCGGATGTGATTGGCGTTTGGTCTAAGCACTTTGGTTAAAATGGACCTGAGGGTTAAGATTGAATACTTAAGAGGCAGGAGGTGTTGGCAAGAAGATTACGAGTGAGGTGATTGTTCCCTAGGTCTGGGTGATGGCTGTGGAGTAAGAAAGAAATAGAAAGAAAAGACCTTGGAGTGTAGAACCGAGAGAATGTAACGGTACTTTCTTGCCTGCGTGTGTCAGATGGCACAGGGCACTGGCTTTTCTCCTCTCTGCTGTCCGTGTAGACCTGCAGGCGCCCCCTCACCCAGATCTGTGTGTTCACCACACTTGGTCACTCACAGGCCCCATTCCACATCCTAAAGGAAGTCAGGCCTTACTTGTGAGGGGGTTGTCTCAGACGGGAGACACCGAGGAGAGCCCCTCCACACATCAGAGCAGCCCATTCAGCCTCTCCCTCAGCCTCCTCCTTTCCACTCTCCCACATTCCACACCCAGAAGGACACCTGCTCAGTATTGCACAGCCCCATGTTCTTCCTCCACCAGGCTTGAGAAGAGTGGGGCAGCCAGTGGGGTGGACAGCCGTCTGCACCTTCCACTCTGAGCCCCGCAGGTCCCGGGCTGGACAGAGAGCGACTCTACTGAGAGCTGAGCCATGAGAACCTGGGCGTCACCCACCTGGTTTCCCTCACTCTGGACGGGGACAGCCTCTACTTCAGTGGTGAGGGGCTGGGCTACAGCCACGCTCTCTCTGCCAGTCAAAGTTCTGTGTTGCCTCCATTGCTCTAAAGTGAGTTTTGATCCATCTCTCTCTCCTTCTGGTCGGGGTTCAGTCTTCTCATCACAGTGTGACTGCTGAGTTCAACCACCTTCCACCTCGTTGCCACCTCCCTGAACACCCCTTCCCTCTTCTCTTCTGCTTTTCCCACAAACGTCCCTACATCCTCCTTCATCCTTAATCCTTTATGTTCACCCCAACACTTGCTCAGCTCCTCTCGCCTTCTCTCCACAAGTTATACCTATGGAGCCGCAGCCCCGACTACCACCAGTGAGTATTCCTGGCCCTGATGTCCTGGGTCCCATCGCATTTGGGGTTGCGGAGCAATTGTTCTCCTTCACCCGCTGTCCTTGGTGAGGGAAGGACCTGGAAGGGCCCTAACTCATCCCTTCTCTCTCTCTTGGGTTCTGGTGGAGAGTCCCAGCCCAGGGTGAGAAAGCCTTAGACACAGACATGTTCTCCACCACATTCTGACCCCACAGGTTTTTCACTTTTATTCTCTTGAAGCCCCGCCCTTGGTCCCCCTTTTCCAGGTATCCCATCTGTCTGTCAAGTTTTCTGCCCGTCCATCTCTCTCTCCTCTGTGTTCAGTCTCTCTTATTCACTGATCTCACTCTCTTGGGCTCCTCTCATCCACAGGCTTGCTCATCCCTCTACTCACACAGTCACCGGTCCCCTCACTCTCATTTATGATTCACCTGTGAATGGTGGTCCTGGGACAGCCACTGCTGGAGCCCAGGTGAGCCTGGAAGCTCCTCCCACTCTGTCCCTCCCTGATGACAGTCCTCGCCACAGCTCCCGAGCCAGCCACCACATCCCTGCATACTTGATCATCACCTGTGCCACCAGAAGCCACCACAAGTATCTGGGGGTGCCTTTACCTTCCCAAGAGAAGCTCTCCAGCCCCTACCAGCCAGTTGTGATCCAGGAGCTGGGAAGCCAGGGTGTGAAATTCTGGTTTTAGGACAATCATGCTGATCACAAAGATTATACCAACGGTTCAGTCTAAGGCCAGCCCTCAGAGAGCCCCTAATCTTGTGAATTAACACACCATTATAACACAATGTGGGAGGTTTCGGGGAGTGGCACGTGGCATAATTTGGAGGGGAAGAGCTTGCTAGAGAAATTTTCACCTGAATGGAGTCTTTAAGAATGAGTAGGACGGACCCTGGCAAATAGAGGATGAAGAGTTTTCCTGGCAGAGGGGATTCCATGAGCAAAGGCTACAGCCAGAAACAACATGCCGTATGGGGAGAATTGAAACGAATTTGGGCTGCGTGAAGCATGAAGTTTAACTCGCAGTAGATGGATAAAATGAGACTGAAAGGTCAGCAGGAGCCAGATTGAGTAGAGCCTTGAGTGCCAGGTCAAGAAGGTTGAACTAAACACTGAAGGCCATAGGGAGCCATGGGTGGTACTAGAGCAGTGGTGGCCCTAGTGAGGTATTCATTTCAGAAAGATTTTTCTAGTAGTCCTTGTAGAACATGCTTTAGACAGAGAATCCAGTGTGCCTGCTGGGGTGTTGGTCTGGGTGAAGGAATTTAAGACTTGAGTTGGGACAGGGATGGAGTGTATGTGAGGACGAGTGTGCAAGGTGAATGGGTGTTACTGGGAGGGAGGAGGAGCTGAGCAGATATGCTGGTTCTGACTTGGGTGACCACACGGGTGGGTGGTGGTGCCACTGTGAGAGAAGACGACAGATGATAAAGAGTGCAGGACTCTGGTATGGTCTCAGGCCAGCTCTCAGTGATGGCCATCGCTCTCCCTCTCGTCTTGCAGCTTTGGGGCACAACCTGAAGACCCTCACAGTCAGTGTCAGCTTCTCCACCTTCTGGTATTCATCAGACAGGATCAACAGCTCAGCCACGTTCAACTCCACTGAGAGGGTCCTGCAGAGCCTGGTGAGACCCTGGTCCCAGCAGCTCCTGGTGGGTTAAATCCCACCCAGCCCCTCCCCCAACCCCTGTCCCTCCTCCTCATCTTCCTTTCCTTCCTCCCCAGCTGGATCCTTGTTGAAGAAGAGCAGCCTGGGCCCCTTCTCCTTGAGTGGCAGACTGGTCTCCCTCAGGTAAGACCCTCCCTTGAGCACTTGCCCCTAATGTCCACTTTTGTGACCACCCCTCTCTCAGTTTCCCCACTCGACTCCCATTTCCTGCTTCCTGTTCGGGCCAAACCCCAGAGGTTTCAGGACCTCTCTCTAGATTCCCCACGTCCCTCTCTCCCCAGGTCTGAGAAGGATGGGGCAGCCACCAGTGTGGACGCTGTCTTCACCCACCACCCTGACCCCGTGGTCCACCATGCCTCTGTGCTGGGAGATGAGAGTCTCCACCTGTCTGCTCTTCCTCTCAGTGGCTCCAGGCTCTGCACCCTGGAGTTTATGCATACAGAGAGAGCACCAGCTACATTTCTGGAGGATCAGCTGGAACCTCAGCAACCTGGAGCCCACATCCTCGGAGTACACCGCCCTGCAGACAGACACCCAGGACCAGGTGGGGTCTCCCCTCTCCCGTCTCTCCTTGCCCTGAGAGCACCCTCATTCCTCTGCCTGACTTACATCTGTTACATTATTGTTTCAATCCTTCACTTTCCCTGCGTGTCTGGGTTCTCTCACTTCCCAGAGGTGATGTCCTAGCTGCCTTCCCCATTTCTCATGTGGATAAACTGAAGCTCAGAAAGGGGAGTATTTTGCCTAAGGTCACACAATGAGTTAGGGGCAGAGCCAGGATTTGAAGTCAGGTCTCCTTTGCCCCAAGATCTGTGATCTTTCACTGGCCCAGTGGCCACCTGCATCCACAGGAGACATCCATCTCACCCACTCTCCCTCCCATTTGTTCTAGGTCACCAAGCTCTACAGAGGCAGCCAGCTGTGAGACATATTCCACTCCTGCCTGGTCACCGACTTGATGTAGAATGAGGAGATTGGAAGCATTGGTTGAGCTGATGGCTGATGGCTCTGAGCTCCCGTGACACATCCTTGATCTGGAAGTCACTTACATGGTGCTCATTCTCCTGCACATCCCTGTCAGCTAATCCTACCATCTCCATTCATAGGTTTTCGGTGGTTGAGAAAAGCATTAACATTTGAGGCCACCAACCTCCAGCATCCTGCTCCTCCTCCTCTTCTGGAGACTTTCAACAAATATCAGCAATCTAACTGTGCTCTCCAATAGTGAAGCCACTAACCACATGGGGCAATTTAAATTTTTTATACACCATTGGGATATGATTCACATATTGTGTATGGGGGTGTTGTATTTTTTAGGTTTTTGTATATACAATGTCTTCTCCTCTGCAAAACAAATAGTTTTACCTCTTCCCGTCTAATCTGGGTTTCTTTTATTCCTTTTTCTTGCCTAATTGCCCTCATTAGAACCTCTAGTACCTGTTATTAACATGTGAGATGAGGGAAGATATCATTGACTTGTCCCTGGTCTTAGGGGGAAATTTTCAGTCTTTCACATTGAATATGGTGTTAGCCTTGGGTTTTTCATCGATGCTATTTATAAGTTGAGAAAGTTTTTTTCTATTCCTAATTTGTTGAGTGTTTTCATTTTTAGGCATGAAGGGCGTTGTATTTTGTGAAATTCTTTTCCATGTGTATGGTTGAAAATACGTGGTATGGCCATTATTCTATTAATATGGTGTATTACATAATCAAGTTTTCAGATATTAAGCCAACCCTTCAACTAGAGGTGAGAGATTAAGATGTTCTCAAGTCTGTCCTCGGCCTGCCACATCCCTGAGCACTTGTGGCCTTCTAGATGCCCACAAATACACTGCAGCTTTTCAAAGCCCCCTGTGGACATCTCATTCCCCCAATTTTTCTTCTAAGTTTTTGGCTCACCTCTTACCTGCCTCAGCTGGAATCACTCCCTCAGGCCACTACAATAGAAAACAATTAGCTCTGATTGTTTTTACCAAGTGCCTTGGGGACCGACTTTCCACTCTGGGCAAGCTCTGAGTCAAGTAAGGACAAGCCCTGAACATGGAGCTTTTTCGGGGAGCTGCCAGGCAGGTCAGCTAATGACAGTTCGATGGGGATGGTTCTTTTCAGAGCTCTAAACCCATTATGGCTGCTTGGCTTCTGGTTGTCTCAGCCACCATGGTTCTAAGACTGATGGTTTTCAAAGTTATGGAGGATATTGTGAGAGCAGGATGTGAATAGTGAAAGTTATAGTGCCACAAAATTTGCTACCTTTATCAAGATTCCACCGTGTATCTTCACTAAATCCTCCTCAGATTCTTACAAGCCTTTGAAAAATTTCTAGGCTCTGGAAAGTTGATTTTGACCATTTTTACCAGTGTTCTCATTGTTGTTATGCATTTTCAAAAGTCCCTACTCCAAAGTTTCAAAAATGTTCTCCCCGTGGTTATTTATTTATAAATTACGTACTTGAAATTAAATTACATGAGAAATTCAGTTCCTCACTCACACACACTAGCAACATTTTAAGTGCTCGATAACAACATGGGGCTAATAATGAGTGTATTTGGTAGTGCAGACAAATGTTTACATTACTGCAGAAAGTTCTCTTGGACAGGACCCAAAAGCAGGGTATCTAGAATCACGGTAGTATTCCAGACACCCTTGTTCATCCTTTGTGCCCTTCCAGGTCTGTCCTTCACAGTAACCACACTGGAATGGACTCCCTGTGTACCTTGCCACCGAGACTGGACAGAGTTGCCATCTATGAGGAATTCCTGTGGCTGACCCAGAATGGTACCCAATTGCAGAACTTGACCCTGGACAGGAAGAGTGTCCTTGGGGATGGTAAGTCTCCCTGGTCATTGTGAAAGGAAGTGAGGCCTTTCTGGGAACTCTGGACGCCTGGGGTTGAGAGAGAATTGAACTTTCTCAGGCTGGCAGGTGGTGGCACAGTCCCCCAGTCTTTCCCCACCATTGAGAGAGAGAAAAGAACACCAGTGTAATATTGGTGATCCTCACCTTCTCCTAGACAGCTCTGTGACCTCAAACTAGTCACTGCCCCTCTCTGGACATTTGTTTCCTTATCTCTGCACTGAAAGCCACTGGGCCAGATGGTCAGTGAGGGCCTCTAGCTGTGTGTGAAGCAGACTTGCAGGTTTGGGGGTGGATGTTTTTCCTGATCCACAGGCTATAGTTTGCCAAGTCCCACTCTAGATGAGCACCAATGCTCTAGAACTTTCTGCAGTGGTGGAATGTTCTATATCTGTGCTGTCCAGTGCATAGCTGCATATGGCTGTTGAGTGCTCGAAGGATGGTATTGTGACTGGTCTTTATTGTTACTGATTTTTAATGTTACTGAGGTATTAAAATTTTTATTTTATTTAACTAAAGTTAATTTTAATTCAAAAAGAGACTTGTTGCTGCTGCATATGAGACAGCACACCTCTAAGTGGTTGTCTGGATAGAGGTACACGTAGGGGGAACTGCATCCCTCCCCCCCATGCCCACTGGGTGCCGTGTGTCCTCCCCTTCTGGACTTTATGTTGTAGCTGGCAATAACAAGAATAGAGAATTGAAACTTATCAATTATTTGATGTGAAAAAACTCATACTTGCAGGCGGAAATCAGAAAAGACTTCCTGCAGGAAATTACATTGTAGGTTAATCCTAGAAAATGAATATTAAGCAAATAGATAAAGGAGAAGGGGATGATGTGTTTCTAGGCACGGAAGAACACTTTTCAGTGTAAATTTACAAATTTAGAGAGATCCCATAGGCTTGCCAACTGTGATGACCCATTCTCCCCACGGCCGTCGTAAGAAAGTCCATTCAAATTCACTCATCTGTGCCCAGAGGTATGAATTTGGTTTAATTTATTACACTTTTGTTCTGTGATAATGGCCTTGGATTTTGTAGCAAAGTGTGCTCACTTTTTAGAGATGGAACTAAAATGGGGTGAAACATCATGATGTCTACTTTACTTTAATATTTCATTGAATACATGGGATGATTCAAGTGTGGCAAGTGTTAATAATTTATACATTGATGAAATATTGTTTTAATTGGATGGAATATACATTGGTAAATATAGATGATGGATGTTTATGAGACTGTTCCCTTTATTTTTCTGTGTATCTAAAAAGTTATATTAAAAAGAGTGAATCACACTCACATGCATTCTCCATTTCATTCACTTCCAGAATATTCTCCCAACAGAGATGACACCTTTATTGTGAAGCCTGGTAAGCCTGCAGGAAGCCACAGCCCAGGGTAGGAGGCGCGTATCTTGATGTTGTGCCTCATCGAAGAGAACCATGTGAACAGGTTTTTGGATGATGAGGAAAGTTGGCCAACCCTTGTCAAGGAGGGTTGAGGCACAGTGGGGTCAGCAGGAGCACTGGGGCGATGACAGGAGGTGGTTCACCCCACCACTTGTCTCCCCAGACCTCCTTGTCTGGGCCCTCACCCTCATCTTCTTGGCGGGACTCCTGGTGCTTATACAGGCCTGACCTGCTGTCTCCTGGTAAGACATGACATGTTGCTTGTCTTCTTACTATTGGGTTGTAAGAGCTCTTTATATAATATAAATACACATCCTTTTCTAGGGATATGTTTTGCAGATGTTTTCTCCCAGTCTGTGCGTGGCTTGCCTTCTCCTTCACAACATGAGTCATTGGGGAAATGTAAGGGACAGTCATCATGAGATTCCACCACACTTGAGAATGGCTATAATTAAAAAGACTGACTATAGCAAGAGTTGTTGAAGATGTCAAGTCACTGAAACTCTCATCGAGTGCTGGTGAAAAATAGCTTGGATGCGTCTTTAATAATTCCATACGTCTACCCAGACATTCCTCTCCTAGGAATCCATCCAAGGGAAATAAGCCCATATGTCTATACACAGACTTGTACACACGTGTTGATAACAACCTATTTATAGCAGACAAAAACGGAAAACAACACAAATGTCCATCTACGGGTGAATGGATATGCAAAGTGTGGTATATCCCCACCTTAGAATACTGTTCAACCATAAAATAGACTGAATTATTTTTTCTTTTTTAATTATTTTACTGAAATTATAAAGGGTTTTAACATTGTGTAATTTCGGGTGTTCATTATTATTTGTGAATTTCTGTATAGACTGCATCGTGCTCAGCACCAGTAGTCTAACATTTATCCATCACCATGCATATGTGCCCATTTAACTCTTTCACTCAACACCCAGCCCCCTTCCCCTCTGGAAACCACTAATCTGTTCTCTTCATTCCTGTGTATGTTTATCTTCTACATATGAGTGAAATCATGCATATTTGTCTTTGTCTGGCTTATTTCATTTAACATCATACCCTCAAGGTCTATCCAAGTTGTTGCAAACAGGATGATCTTGTCTTTTTTTCTGGCTGAGTAGTATTCTATTGTATATAATACATACCACATCTTCTTTATCCATTCATCTGTAGCAGGGCACTTGGGTTACTTCCATGTCTTGGCTATTGTGACTAATGCTGTAGTGAATGCAGGGGTGCATAAATCTCTTTGAATTGTTGATTTCAATTTCTTCGGATAAATACCCAGTAAAGAGATAGCTGGAAGTTATGGTATTTCTATTTTTATTTTTTTGAGAAATCTCCACACTGTTTTCCCTGGTGGCTGCACCAGTTTGCATTCCCACCAGCAGTGTGTGAGGGTGCGCTTTTCTCCTTATCCTCTCCAACATTTGTTATTTTTTGCCTTGGAAATTATGGCCATTCTGACAGGTTTAAGGTGAACTCTCATGGTAGTTTTGATTTGAATATTCCTAATAATTAGTGATGTTATACATCTTTTCATGTGTCTGATGGCCTTCCATATATCTTCTTTGGAAAAATGTCTATTCATATCCTCAGCCCATTTTTTGATTGTAGATCATAGTTGCAAATCCTTCTGGTTGCTGTATGTGGGACGTGGCCTCAGCATAGCCGGACAAGTGGTGAGTCTGTGTGCGTCTGGGATCCGAACCTGGGCTGCCAGTAGAGGAGCGCGCACTTAACCATTTAGCCACGGGGCCGGCCCTGTCTTTTCGTTTTGTTCATCATTTCCTTTGCCTTGCAGAAGGCTTTTAGTCTCATGTAGTCCCATTTGTATATTTTTTCTTTGCTTTCCCTTGCCTAAGTAGACATGGTATTGGGAAGGGTGCAGCAAAGACCGATGTCAAAGAGTGTACTGCGTATATTTTCTTCTAGGAGTTTTATGGTTTCAAGTGTTAGATTCAAGTTTTTTATCCATTTCGAGTTAATTTTTGTGTATGGTGGAAGATAATGATCTTCTTTCATTCTTTTGCATGTGTCTGTCCTGTTTTCCCAACAGCATTTACTGAAGAGACTTTCCTTTCTCCATTGTATGACCTTGGCTCCTTTGTGAGAGATTAACTGACTACAGATGTGTGGTTTTCTGTCTGGGCTTTCAGTTCTGTTCCATTCATCTATGAGTCTGCTTTTGTGCCAATACCATGCCATTTTCATTACTATAGCTATGTAATATATTTTCAAGTTAGGATTGTGATGCCTCCAGCTTTGTTCTTTCCTCTCAGGATTTCTTTGGCTATTTGAGGCCTTTTGTTATTCCATATATCTTTTAGGATTCTGTGTTCTATTTCTATGAAGAATGTAATTGGAATTCTGATAGGGATTACATTGGATCTGTAGATTACTTTAGGTAATATGGACATTTTAACTGTGTTTATTCTTCCAATCCATGTGCATGGAATATCTTCCCATTACTCCAGATCATCACTGATTTCTTTCAATAATGTCTTATAGTTTTCATTGTATATGTCTTTAACCTCTTTGGTTAAATTTATCCCTAGAAACTTTTTTCTTTTTGTTGCAATTGTAAATGAGATTGTATTCTTGAGTTCTCTTTCTGTTAGTTCATTATTAGAGTATAGAAATGCAACTGATTGGGGTAAGTTGATTTTGTATGCTGCAACTTTGCTGTAATTGTTGATTATTTCTAATAGATTTCTGATGGATTCTTTAGGGTTTTCTATATTTACAATCATGTCATCTGCAAACAGCAAGAGTTTCCTTTCTTCCTTTCCAATTTGGATTCCTTTTTTTTTTTCTTTTTCCAGCCTAATTGCTCTGGCCACAACCTCCAGTACTATGTTGAATGGGAGTGGCAAGAGTGAGCACCTTTGTCTTCTTCCTGTTCTCAGAGGAATGGCTTTAAGTTTTTCACCATTAAGTATGATGTTGTCTGTGGGTTTGTGATATATGACCTTTGTTGTGTTGAGGTACTTTCCTTCTATACCCATTTTATTGAGAGTTTTTATCATAAATGGATGTTGGATCTTGTCAAACCCTTTCTCTACATCTGTGGAGAGGATCATGTGATTTTTATTCCTCATTTTGTTAATGTGGTGTATCACATTGATTTGCAGATGTTGAACCATCCCTGCATCCCTGGTATAAATTCCACTTGATCATCTTATATGATCCTTTTAATATATTGCTGTGTTCAATTTGCTGATATTTAGCTGAGGATTTTTGCATCTGTGTTCATCAGTGATATTGGCCTATAATAGTCCTTCTTTGTGCTATCCTTGCCTGCTTTTGCTGTCAGGGTGATGTTGGCCTCATAGAATGAATTAAGAAGTCTTCCATCTTCTTCAACTGTTTCGAATAGTTTGGGAAGCATAGGTATTAAATCTTGTTTGAATATTTGGTAGAATTCTCCATAGAAGCCATCTGGTCCTGGACTTTTGTTTTTTGGGAGTTTTTTATCACCATTTTCATCTCTTTACTTGTGATTGGTCTGTTCATTTATTCTATTTCTTCTTGATTCAGTTTTGGGAGGTTGTGTGAATCTAAGAATTTATCTGTTTCTTTTAGGTTATCCAATTTGGTGGCATATAAGTTGTTCAGTGTATTCTCTTATTGTCCTTTGGATTTCTGTGGTATCTGTTGTAATTTCTCTTCTTTCATTTCTAATTTTATGTCTTTGAGCCTTCTCTCTTTCTTTCTTAGTGAGTCTGGTTAAGGGTCTGTCAATTTTGTTTCAATCTTCTCAAAGAACCAGCTCTTTGTTTCATTGATCCTTTCTACAGTTATTTTTAGTTTCTATTTCATTTATTTCTGCTCTAATTTTTATTATTTCCGTCATTCTGCTGAATTTGGGCTTCATTTGTTCTTCATTTTCTGGTTCTATTAGGTGTAGTTTAAGGTTACTTATTTGGTATTTTTCTTGTTTGTTGAGGTGCGCTTGTATTGCTATGAATTTCCTTCTTAGAACAGCTTTTGCTGCATCCCATAAGAGTTGTTTTGTTGTCTTTTCATTTTCATTTGTCTTCAGGTATTTTTTGATTTCTTCTTTCATTTGTTCATTGATCCAATGGTTCTTCAGTCATGTGTTCTTCAGTCTCCACATATTTGTGACTTCCCCATCTTTTTTCTTGTAGTAGATTTCTAGTGTCATAGCATTGTGGTCAGAATAGAAGCTTGATATGATTTCAATCTTAAATTTATTCAGGCTTGCCTTGTTTCACAACATATGGTCTATCGTTGAGAATGTTCCATGTGCGCTTAAGAAGAATGTGTATTCTGCTGTTTTGGGAGGATATGCTCTCTATATATCCATTAAGATCATCTGATCATATTTTTTATTTAATTCCACTATTGTTTCCTTTCTCTGCATGATCTATCCATGGATGTAAGTGGGGTGTTCAGGTCCCCTGCTATTATTGTGTTGCTGTTAATTTCTCCCTTTAGGTCTATTAATAGTTGATTTATATTCTTTTATGCTGCTGTGTTAGGTGCATACATCTTTATAAGTGTTATGTCCTCTTAGTGGAAAGTCCCCTTTATCATTATATACTGCCCCTCTTTGTCTCTCATAGTCTTTTTTATGTTGAAGTCTGCTTTGTCTGATATAATTATGGCAACACCTACTTTCTTTTATTTGTCATTTGCTTGCAGTATTGTCTCCCATCCCTTCATTCTGAGCCTGTTTGTTTTTAGAGCTGAGATGTGTTTCCTGGAGGCAGCATATTGTTGGGTCTTGTTTTCTAATCCACCCCACCACTCTGTGTCTGTTGATTGGAGAATTCAATCGATTTACATTTAGAGTGATTACTGATACATGAGGACTTAGTCCCACCTGATCTATATTTCCATTTTTTCTCTTCCTTTGTGTTTCTGACTACCATTTCATTTTGGGGGTTTTCTGTGGAGGTTTTCTTTTTTTATATGATTTATGGCTCTGCTATGATTTTTTGTTTGCTGGTTACTGTGAGGTTTGTATGAAGATCTCATAGATGAGATAGTTCATCTTCTGATAGCCTCTTATCTCCATTAGTCTAAGCGGGTTCCATCCCTTTCCTCTTCTCCTTCTGAGTTATTGTTGTCACAAGTAATTTATTTTTGAGTTGTGCATTTGTGACTAAGTTGAAGTGTTTATAGTTACTATTGGCTCTCATGCCAACCTGGGAAGCACTCAGGCATGTGTACAGTGCTGCCAGGGAAGTCTTGGGGATAGGAATGAATTCATAGTACATGCAATGACAAGCATAAATCTCAGAATAATTATGCCGAGTGAAAGAAGCCAGTAAAAAATGAGTACATAGTATATGATCCCATTTATAAAAATTCTTGGAAAATCTATAAGGACATATACCGGATCACTGGTTGCCTGGGAATGAGAATGTGTTTGCAAACGGCAGGGAAGGAGGAATTAAAATGAGCATGAGGAAATTTGGGATGGATGGGTGTTCCTTTTCCTGATTGTGGTGATGGTTCAATAAGTTATAATCAAAATGTATCAAATTGTTCAATTTAAATGTATGCAGTTTACTGTATATCGTTAATACCTCAATTATGCTGGAACATGTAGGGGAAAGAGAGGGAGAGAGAGCCAAAAGAGGGAAAAGGGGAGGAAAAGTGGACTGAGGGTGAAAATTAAGTGGAAAACAAAGAGGGAGACATAGGAAGCATCGGGTCTCTGTGGCTTTGGCATCTCCTTCGCCTGGAGTCTCCCATACTTTGCAGCTCACTGAACCATACTGATGCGCTCTCCTCACCTCACAAGTCACTGTCAGCGGAAGAAGGAGGGCAACTGTGTGGTCCAGTGACAATGCCTGGGGTATTACCTGCCTCATGGCTACCTACGGAAGCTGCGATGAGTAGCTTTAACTAGGTCTGATGTCTCGTTTTCACAGCTGGTGTCCAGAGGAACTTGGCTGGAACACAACGAACCTACATTGGACGGACACAGGCTCCGAGCCTTTCTAGACTTGGCCCCTAACTGGCTTACAGGGGACTATGCTGAAAGATTTCACCTTCCTTAAGTCCTGAAAATGACTACAAATTCTGTCCTATGGTGTCACACCAGTTCATCCCTCAGGGACACCAGAATTGGTGAAACCAGCACAGATATTGCCATCGTGTAAAATCGAATCCCCACTTCAGTGCAAGTTTTCCTTTCTTAGGAAACTTTGAAACAGCCCTCCCCTTGACTCTGTGCAGCCATCACACCCCTCTCAGTTCCTCCATTTTCCTCCCCCACTGAAGGCCTGGCAGTCTCAGGTTCCCCTTTTCTGCTTCATTCTCTGAAGCTCAGATTCACCAGGACTTCCAGATCAATCTCCCTCGATGGCTCCTCTCCCCACTCATGGGTCCTCCATGATGGGAAACAGGCTAAGTTGGGAGGAGTGGGTGAGACATGACTCTGCAGTCACCTTGGGCCTTGGGAGCTGAAATGACTAAGTGTCTGGGAAGCCTGCATCCCAGAGTAACACCAAGGTTCTGGGAAGAGAGTATCTTCTCTGGATGTAAAAGGGAATAAAACTCGGGGGGAGAAAACTGAGGGAAAAGAAAGAATCTTTTTTCATCTTTCTCTGTACAGAGTCCAATGATCCTCACAGCAGAGGCTCCCCAGCAAGCAGTCTAGAGCATCCCAGGCATGAGTCAGGCTGCGCTGTTCTGCCGTGGGACTGTGGGAAAAGATTACATTATCTGTACACACTGTGCAGACGACCACAGCTGAAGAAACCGAAGGGCTGAGAATTAAATTCACAGTCATGCCACTCTCTCATACTTTTTGTGTGTGAGCTTCACATTCTCAATCTTAAGCAGTGATTCTCTGAGAATGCACACTTCAAGATTTTAATGATTAATAATATTATTAATCATTGCATACATTATATGTTATACACTATACATTATTATTATAAATTAATGTTTAATTATTATTATACATTAATATATTATTATATATTACATTATTATAATAATATCATTATAATGATTAATAATAGTTATCATTATTGACTAATTTCTGCTAAGCAACATGACTGGCAAGCTCTGCGTGTATTATCTCAGTTACAGTCACTATTTTTAGAGTTTTATTCCCATTTTAAGCTAAAGGTATGGAGGCTCAGATATATTAAATAACTTGACAAAGAAGGAAAATAATTACTACAAAGCTTAAATAAACAGCTATTCAAACTATGCGTCAAAGAAAGAAAGACGTTATCTGACCCACAAACAGACTCAAAGTTGACCTCCCACAGGCCCACAGTGAAAGAAGCGGTAAAGAATGTACATCAGGAAGAAGAAATGTGAACCCAGGAGAACATGACAGGAGTCACGAGGAAAGGAAAAAACAGTCTGTCTAATTCAGTATTAGTTTTAAAACAAGACATGAAAAACACATTCGAACCCAAATCCAGATGATTACCACATGGAAGAATAGAGGAGAGAAGATTTAGCTAAAAATAACTCATTTTTTAGGGAAGATATAAATACTAAGATACTCTATTATTGTTGAACACATTGCTCTCAGAAACTGATAAATCTGTGGGACAAAAGTAAGTTATGATAAAGAGGATTCGAAGAGTGCAACATACTCGATCAGGCAAATAGACAAATCCCAACACACTGGCTTATTGTGAGACTTGTGATGCTGAAAACAGTCGTTCTCCTGACAGCATGATACCGCAATGGCATATCAATTTTCATGAATCAAATTTCCAACACATATAAATCTAAAAAAAGGGAAAATACAGTATTTCATTATGTGCGGCTGTGATTCAACATGCAACAAATACCAGAAAAATAGAGACCCAGAAGTAGGTGTCTTTTTTGAGAAGACAGATATAACAGCTCTTTAGTGAAATATTATGTTGGAATCTATTGGACTATTACACAAAAAGGACAATTCATTTGGACTATGTAGGTCTTCTCTGTGACTGTGAGGGCAAAACTCGAAAGAATCCCCTGACTGTGATAACTCTCTGTTGATCTTAAAATACAAATGCATAACACTCAGGAAAGGAAAATGAGAGAACAAAATGAGAAAGAAAGATCTCCTTTCTCTCCTCACCTGAAACCAAATCTCTCTCCTCAGAAGGATCACTGTCTGTATCTTCTCTGTCATGCAAAGGAATCAAAGAAAAGAAAACTATTGGTATATATTAAAGTTTCAAAAGATCAAAGCAAGAAGACATCAGGACCCCTGCAGAGGCATTAATGTAGTGTGAGCTCCATGTCATCTGGACCATTTTGTCTTTTCTTCATCGTGTTTGTCGAGACGTCGTTCTTGGCCCCTCGCTCTCCCTGCCTTGCTAGCAAGTCTGTCTGCATGAGTGCTACTGCCAGTCTCTCTCTTGCTGTCTTCACTTTCTCTTCCTGTTTCCTGATACCCGCCTCAGTCACCAGAAGTTGTTTGCAAAGGAGTTGTGGGATGTACAGAGCAGCTCCTGGGATCGTCTCTGCTGAATCTGAAGACCAGGCAGGGGTGGGCATGGGACTGGAGTTCAGACCACCTGTGAGCACACCTGACAGGGATGCGCCTGTGCAACTAAGTGCAAGATTCAGCAGGGCTTTGGCAAGGTCCAAAGGACTTAACAGTTGTCCTGCACTCTGTAGGCCTGGAGACCTTGCAGTCTCTTCTGCCAGCAGAGTTGTTGGGGCTGCTCCAAGGTTTCCTCCCTTTGATGACATCTGACCTCATTGCCAGGATAGGATGAGATTCTAGTAACTGGCCTCTTGAATATGTAACTGGACATCCTCAAAGGGATGGAGATGCTCAAACCAGGATTTGGGTTTGATTGGTTTCCACAATCATGTCACTTCCTCTGTGATGATTTGACCATCATACTTCTTTTCCTCTTACCCTATAAAAATAAATTGGGAATGTGGATCAGAGTGAGAAACGAAGCCTGCCTTCCCAGGACAATTATGTCAGATGCCTTGTACTTCTACCCTCCCTCTCTCCCTGTAGGGATTAATCTGACCTGTGTCCTGGGACATCATCAACGAGATTTGGGTCAAGAACAGAAAGCTCGAGGTCAAAACTCAGGACTACTGCATGTCATTTCTTCTCCCCCATGTTGTTAGACACTTATGAGTATGACTTTATTCTCATTTTGTCCTTGTCAGTCTCAACAACAAAATCCCTGGTGCTCCCTGTCAGGACACACTGTCCCCAGTCTTTTTCTAAATCCCAAATCATACCATTCTTCTGTACTATATGACTATTCATTTGATTAGCCCATTGACCAGTTGGTGTTCATAGCTCCATTAGAGCTTAAGTCAGTAGTGAAATTATCATCCACCCCACTCCTAGTGACTGTTATTTGACAACTGTGAACATTAAATCTCAGTACAGACAATATGTCTGAAAAAATTCAATTTACAAATGGAGATTGTGCTGTAAGTGGGAAGTACACACGGGATTTATTAAACCCAGGAAAAAAATGGAAACTCTTTCTTTATGAAGTTTTGTGTAGAGTGCACCAACATCGATGATATCTTGATTATAATGGGTTAAAATATACTATTAAAATTAGTTTCGCCTGTTGGCTTTCATTTTTTAAAATGTGGCTATTAACAAAAAATTAAATTCTATAATATAGAGTGCTTAATGTTACTATTGGACAGTGCCGTTGAAGCCATCAGTGAAAATAAAGTCCAGAGACAGTGGTTAGGGAAATTTTTTTCCCTAGAAAATGAGTCTACACTGACCCACACTGCAAGATGCAGCAAAAACTGTCATACACACACACAGACACACACACACACTGACAGAATGAAAAAAACCTCTTCCTAGAGTCCCACCTCTTCTCACATGGCATGAGGTTGCACTCCTACTTAGTCCTAAGTGGACTAATCTCAAGAAAGAAGGCAGAAGTCAAGGTAATTTACCAGTTAGGAAGATCTAAAACCAGAGACTAAAGCTCAAGATATGTGGTGAATTTCCTGTCGTGGCTTCTGTTATTAATTCAATATGTTAGGGAGACTTTTCCAAGGAGGTTTGTTTTAAAACTCACTTTTTTCCTTTTTATTTTTCTTTACTATGTAAAAGTAGACAGGCTATGTAAAGAAAAATTACTCTAGCCAATCAATGAAAAGGAGATGATAGAACACGAATACCCTTATTAAAAGTCACTACTGGATTAGAGAGTTAAAGAACACCTGACATTGTGTTAATTTGGCCTTAATTAGGCTGATTCTGATTTCATGACCGTCATATTGATTGTATTATGCTAGAACCTAGGAATATTCCCAGCCTCCCTACTATTTAACCACCAAGGCCCACCAACCAGACCAGTCCTTGCTGACACATCCCTGCCTCCATCCCTTCTGACAACACCTGGAGGATTTTCCCCAAATCCCACTCTGTCCCTGAGTTCTTCTACCTGCCCCAGGGCCAGGGAATCATTTTCTCCAAGGCTCAGGATCTGTGTGTGCCCAGCTCTGGGGATGGCACTTCTCCCTCTAGTGAAGACAAAGATCAGAGTGCAAACCCTGTGAGCTGCAGCAATTGTACAACGACTGGGGTTTGCTGACAGAAAAGAACTTTTAGTGGGCATGGTTACCAGGGTCCAAGAATACCCAGTGATTCCTCCAGGGAATGTGATGCAAGACAGAGCAGGAATGTCTGCCTGTGTTTCGGCTTGGGAATGCCTGTAGTTTGACCTAGGTGACATTGGTAATGCATTCACCAATGTTGTTCATTCATTTATTCATCGTAGGTCATGGAGTGTTTTCTGCGTACATCCGGACAACAGGCTCACCCTCTGGGTCTCACAGGCAGTGTCAGAAGTATTTCTAAATTTTATTTCTAATATATAGGTACAGCACTGGTAATACACTAGGTGTTCCAAGCATTTTTCAAACATTTACTCCTTTAATACTCTCCATAAACCTACAAAATATTTATGCTGATCATTATTGCCAACTAAGATATGAAGAAACTGAGGCACCAATCAGGTAAAGAACTCAGTCAATACAAATATCTAATAAGGGATTGAGCTGGAATTTGGACGTGAGGAGTTAGCTCTATAGTCTGTGCTCTTAACCATGACATTTACTCTCTAAAGACTTCACATCATGAAAAAATTTGATCAGTTATCCATTTTCTTGATGCATTGAGTAGCCACACTATTTTATCTGTGTCTGAAAAATAGAATACCTGCATAGAAACTACTGCACATACACACTCAAATTACATCTACCAATGTCTCCAGTCCCTGAAAATTAATACAGAGAACATTTCAGAATGTTTCTTGCCCAAGTTGGGAGGACTCTGAGGAAATCTCAGTGTTGCTATAAGAAGCTGAGGACAGGCTGGCAGTGGGTCTCAGGGGAAAGGTGTCCTCAGGAGTCACCATTGAATGACAACATTGATGAGAGGGTCTCAGCAGTGACTGAATTCAGGATCTGGTGGTGTTTTAACCTGGTGCTTATCTTCTGGCTGTGGGTTTATGGTGATGCAGCACAGGGAGAGGGGATGGTTCACTGTGTTCTTGGGGAAACCAGACTCATGAAAGAGAAGGAATGACGGTTTCCTTAAAAAATGGACTCGTGGTGGGAAAAATTCGGCTTGGAAGAGACAGTCCTGTGCCTGGTATAAGCAGAAGGAGTTGCCCCTGTTTCAGCGAAAGCAGACAGCCCTTCCTCAAGCACTCATTTTATCTCAATGGGAGGAAGGAGGAGGAAATCATGTAATGCTCTTCTATATGTGAGATTTGTTATGGTAGAGACTGTGCTAGGAGGTTCTGAAAGGCTGCCCTGAGGCATTTCAGACCTTTGCTGTGACAGAATGACAAGTGTAAGCACCCCTGCGTATGTCTGGGAAGAGTTAGCCTTTCAAGGGGAAGGCCCTCTGGTGCAGAGACTCACAGGAAGAAGCGAGTTTTACCAGGAAAGGTCAGAAATGTGACCAGTGTGGCTGGAGGGAGCCTGAGAAGAGAGAGGAGTGGAGAGAGGAGGGTGATCAGGCTGGATCCTGGGACATGGTAGACTGTTACTTTCTGTTCCTCTGTGACAACATTACTCCAAAACCTGCCACCTATAAAGTACAAATATTTAACATCTCACAATTTCTGTTAGCCAAGCATCAGGCATGGCTTAGCTGGGTGCCTCTGCCTCAAAGTCTCTGTGAAGCAGGGGCTGTGGTCTCCACAAGGCTCCAATGGGGGAGGATTTACACCCAAGATCACTCACATGGGTTTTGTCAGGATCCATTTGGACCGAGAGTCTGAGCTCCTGTCTGTCTGTTGGCTGGACACTCCCTCAGTTCTCTCCTATGGAACCTCTATGTAGTGCAACTGGCAACATCAGCACTTGCATTCCCAGTTCTGGTGATTTGATAGAGAGCGATAGTAAGAGCGAGAGAGAGAGAGAGAGAGAGAGAGAGAGAGATAGAAACAGAAGGAGGGAGGTAACTAGGCAACCCAAGTAAGTCCGTAAGTGGGAAGTGACAGACGTTTTGTAATTAAAACTTGGAAGTGACATCCCATCACCTTGGCTGTGTTCTGTTGTTCAGAAGCCAGATACTGACCACTTAGTAGTGACACAAGGATGTGCACTCCAGGAGGCAGTGAGCATTGGGTACACTGTGGAGGCTCCCACCACATAGGCCAACATGAGGCTCTTGGGACTGATTCTGAGTAAAACAGGGGACCGTGGAAAGCTTAATGCCAGTGGATCACAATGTCTGAATTTCCTCTAATTTCAACCCCTTCAGGATGCAGACCTGAAAATGAGGCTCAGAGCGGCAGTGACTTACCAAAGATCACACAACTGGGACCCAGAAAAGTTCTGACTGGTATTCTATGTGATGTCCTACTCCTTGTACTTCCTCCATCTCTAAGTGTGTGCATTAGACACATGTGACACCAGCCCACAGGTGTTGTATGTATTATCGCATATACACCTGATGAGGTCCCTAGGAAGCTCTTTTTAGTGCAATCCTCTTTGTACAGCTTGGGAGACTAGGGAGATTTTGAGAGGCACAGCAGATTTTCCAGGACACAGAACTTGTAGGAAAAAAGAGGTCTGACCTCAGCTCTGTCTCCTCAAAGCTGGGGTCTGGATCCACTCCCAAGGAGCTGTGGGGTGGGTGGTGATGGCTATTTGTGTACAGTGATGGAGATGACATGGGCAAGGAGGGAGAACAGCCAACAGCCTAGCGGGGGATTTGGGTGGGTCTCATTGAAGGAAGGGGTCAAGTAATAGAACCTTGAAGAAGTGACCTCACTTCCTTGGTGACAGCACCCAACAGAACTTAGAACTCTGGTTACCAGGCACCCACATTGTAATCACAGCCTCCTGTCCAGTTCATTTGAGTGGAGACACTCGACACAGCAGGATGTTCTTGTGTTGTCCCGTGATTTTCCGAGTCTTTGGCCCCCGGAAAGCCCAGAATGAGAGCATATTAAGTCACTTTAGATGTTGACTCAGCCCTCACCTCAAATGTGTGTGGCCTTTTGGCAGGAGGAACCATCAGGTAACAGTTTAGGCCAGGGCAGGCCACTCTAGGTCAGGCCAGATCTGTGATCCCAAAAGGACAGCCCCACACCCTTTGACCCTCATTGTGTGTTTGTGGGGGGGAGGTGGAGTTAGGGAAGTTGGGGATGAGGAGGATCCAGGCTGGGCAGGAGCAGGAAGCTAGATGGTGGGAGTCGGGCAGTGTGTCATGTTCGTACTCAAGATCTTGGCCGCAGGAGAGGAAGGTGAGTGCTGGTGACCAAGCTCCTCTATCCGCATGTGAATGCTAGGACCTCAGGGTGCCTTGCATTCCTTCCCTGGTGGAGTCTGTGTAGATGCCGCTCTGTGCCTGATCTGTGTTGGGGTTTCCCACTGTGGCAAAGTCCAGGGAGGCCCCTGATCCCCCTGGCCTGACTGCAGTGCACTGTCACTGCAGAGCAGCACCCAGGAGATGGTCGAGGAGCTCGTGGATGCTTTCCAGTTTGCCATCTCCCTGGAGTGGACAAAGGTGCACCAGTTCATCAATGACCAGGGCTGCTCTGAGGTGAGCGTTGGTGCAGAGGGATCTTCTCACCCAGGACCTTGAGATGATCAAGGCAGTACTAGAATCCAGACTCAAATCCGAGATTCCGCTGGGAACCACTGCCCCAGAATTTTCTCACTAGAGTGCCCCACAGTACCACTCCCAAAGGAATCTGGACCTCCACTCCTCATCACAAGCTACACAGGAGGGTAGAAAGCCACCTCAGTCCTCCTGGTGGTTCACCATGGTGTCACTGACTGTATGTCCCTCCTTCTCTCCCCCAATGTGAGCATGAATACACTGTGAATTTAAATGAGACCTGCAGGATGCGTGCCCACCAGGCAGCATGATGGAGAAGCTGACAGAGTTCGTGGCACCAGCTTTCCTGAGTAGGAACATCTCCAGCTTCACCACCTTCATGGTCAACTAATCGGCTTCAGACACATCCCACGGGGTCCTGGACCAGCTGTTTACTAGGTGAATAGCCACTCCCTCCTCAGCACAATGGTGACTCTGCTCTCTGCCAGCTGTGTACCTTGTGCAAATCCCCGCATATTTCAGAGTCTCAGTTTGCTCTTCTGAAATGTGTTTGTGGGGGGATAAATTTCATGGTGATCTTGTAGGGACTAATGGGATCAGCAATGGCAGGTGCTTACCTGGTGCCTGGATCTGCGTAGAGGGCTGTAGACATGCTGTGGTTGTTCATGGTTATTATTTCTCTCTTTGTCACGAAAAGTAGTCTGCCTCATCCTTTTCTGGGATGTGTCCTTTCTGAGTTTGGAAAAGCACATGGAAACCACCCTGTCAAGGAGATGGAGATTCTGTCCAGCTGGTCCTGGTCGTTTTCCTTGTGGTAGCCAATCAGGGATCTCTGTGGCAGCAGAGGGGCCCCAGTCCCACTCAGGTGTCTGGGATGGTTCTGGTTGGACTTCACTCATGCAACCATGTAGATTAAGCACCTACTACATGCAGGACTTTTGGAGACACTTAGTACAACTCAGTGAATAAAGGAGATACAATCGCTGGGCCTCAATTGTCGTCTGAGAGTCAGACAGTCACATTGAACATCATTCGCAGGTCCTGTCCTCCATCGTACATCCCAAGTGGTGTCCTGATTGCCTCCTTTACATCTAAAGGCATCTTTCCTTATTCCAGCCAGGAGGGCAGAGCGCAGGACCATCTGAAAACATGAGTTGTCTTTGGGTCCCGAAGAAGGGCTTCCTGTCTCTACAGAACAAGGTGTGGAGGGAGAGATGGGGGCTGTGGCTGGGGTGGGCCTGTAAGGACCCACATCTCACGCATCTTTTGATTTCCATAGGAAGGCCGAGGTCTGGTGGCTTCCAATCCAAGAGGACAGGACTTAAAGAGCTTGGATGGGTGTCAGGACCCCTGGGAATCAGAGGAGTGGCTTGGCTGAGTTGTCCCCAAGAGACCCATTCCCACCACAGACCCATCAAAATCTGCCTCCCCACATCCACCTTTTCTGAAATCAACCTCCAGGCCCAAGATAGGAGATGTGTGAGCAACCTGCTCACAAATCTGCCTCAGTGCTCAGTCCAGTTGTACAAGTGCATGGAGGGCTGGGCTGGGCTGTGTCCCAGCCCTTTGGGAGAAGAGTGTCAGCGAGAAGAGAGTCATGACAGAATCTGTGTTCAATCTGCTGTATAAACAGACATGCCACTGCCAGGATAGTGTCACAGGGACCACTGCTGCCGTGGGGCTCTCCCTTGGATGGGAAGGGGCAGGCATAGGGACCCAGTCCCAAGCCAGGTGCCTTGGGGGAGAAGTGTGGAGGGAAAGGCCAGACCTCTGACTCTGTTGCCCACTTGCTTCCCCCAGTGCCATTTCTTCTCTGGTATGAACCTGCATGGACCCAGGGCAGGATTTCTGGGAGCCCCTGCACCATCCCTGCTTCAGGGCGAAGCTGGCCTCTCTGCATGTCAGCTTGCCTGGCTCGGGGCTGCAGGGCCACGCCTACCTTGTCCAGGTCCAGCTGGAGCATCCACGGTCCATTGAGGTAGAGCTGGAAGGTGACGTGACTGCAGTCTGGGAAGAAAATTTGCTGAGTGTTCAGAGGCTTTGTTCCCTTCAAGGCAGTGGAGTCTTTCCTGTCTTTGACAGGCACAGGGGAAGTCAGCTACTTGACTGACACTGTTTCTTTCTCCTGCTGCAGTACCATCTCAAAAGCTCCCCCCAGCTCCAGAGCCAGAGCAAGGGCCAGCTCCACGGCTAGATCCAGCTCCAGCTGTAGTTCCACCACCTGTGCGAAAGCTAGAGCCAGTGTCACCTCCACCAGTCCCTCCAGGGCCAGAGCCACCACCAACATCAGTTCCAGCCCCAGTGCCAGCTCCTGAGCAGGAGTCAGATGGACCATTGGCTCCAGGGAGAATCCTCCCTCCAACTGGAGAGATAACAGCAGAGCCAGATCCAGCCCCAGAACCCACCTGCCCCTGGGACGTGACCACCAAGAACCTTCTGAGGGAGGAGAAGCCTGACTTCTTGGAGTTCCCTCCCTGGCTGGTGGCAGAGCAGTTGACACTGATGGATGTGGTGAGCAGTAGGGCTCTCAGGGCAGGTGGGGCCGGCCTTCCCTGTGCCATGAGCTGCCCCACGCCTGCCATTACATGATCCAGAATCCCATGATCTCGGTCCAGCTTCCCTGCTTACCCTCATGTAACCTGAACAGCCTTCTTAACTCCCAAGCCTTTGTTGTCCTCATGTGGACAGTAGAGATGGACACTGAGAGCAGCTGCCATGCAGAGTGGCTGTACAGATGGATGAGGTGGAGCAGAGAGGAAGTTGGGCAGAGTCTGTGCTTTGGTGAGGGAGGGGAGCACACTGAAGTGCTGTCTGGTCCTTGGGTAGTTCACTCATTTGCCCAGGACGCCTCAACAGGCTCAGCACTTATTAGGTTCCTCATGTGTACATGACTACATGGCAGACAAACAAAGCTCGTGGTTGTTGCTCCCTTGGGGGAATGGCATCTGAAAGAGCAGTCAGACCCCAGGATGATCAGAATGGTTGGAAGATGCCCCTAGAGATGGTCAAGCAGGAGCCGAGTTCTGGTGCTTGGATGAAGTGAGACTGGGCGGTGAGCAAATACCACTTCCGTGGGCCACAGTATCGGGTCCTGGGTCATCCTGTGCTGGGTACCTTCAGGGGACACAGGCAACACTCAGGGACTCACACAAGCCTCAGGCCGCAATATCAGCTTCCTGAGCTCCAGCTCTCATCACTGACCCGGCCTGGGACTGGGGGCTGCGGACGTTGAGCTGGGCTGTGGCAGGGCTGCGTGACACTCCCTGTCCTCCCCAGGAGCTCTTCAAGAAAGTGATGCCCCATGACTTCCTGGACTCCAACTGGTCCCAGTGGGACAACAGGGCCAATGAGCACCTTGCACCCACTATCCATGCCACCATGACCCACTTTAGCAGAGTGGTCAAATGTGTCATCACCACCTGCCTCGGGGACCCGAGCATGACGGCCCAGGACAGGGCCAGGGTGGTGGAGCTCTGGATCCAGTTGGCCAAGGTAAGATGTTGGAGGCCCTGGGAACCCCTCTCTGGAGTCGTGGGAACAGTTCCTTCTCCTTACTCAGTTCTCAGGATTGATGTCTGTGGTCTGAGCCTTCGCACAATCCTTAGGCCTCTCCTGCCAGGGCCTCGATGCCCTGACTCCTGGTCCCAGTGGTAGGAAACTCACCCCATCCTGGGCTCCTTCCTTGGCTTGAGCTAAAATCCTCCTCCCTGAGAGTGTTCCTCATCAGGGTTCAGCTGTGTTCTTCCCGGGTTTCCTGAGCCTCTGTCTCATCCAGGACAGGAGACGTCCATGAGAGGACAGAAGCCAGAGGAAGCAGGGCTCCAGCTCCCCCACACAACACATTCTCTTCCCTTCCCCAGAAGTGCCAAGGCCTGAGGAACCTGTCTTCACTCCATGCCATCCTCTGGGCAACGCAGAGCCCCTCCATTCAGCGTTTAAAAAAGACATGAAGATGGGTGTCCAGGTGGGTTGGCCTCTCTCCATGAGAGCACCACCTGGGTGGACCAGACACCCCCCACAGGGCTGCCATTGCCCTTCAGTATGCTGGGACCTCCTGGGAGACAATGAACCCTGGGAACAGGGTCTGACCTGGTTGGGAGGCATGAAGTCTTTCTGGAAACTTAGGCCAGTGGTTCTGCTTCAGGAATCAGTTTCCCGAAGTGCCAGACCCTGACTTGAACCAAAGTGAAGATTTTCAAGCGTTTGCTTTGCAGCAACAGAACTCTCTGTCCACCTGAAATCAAGATTCTTGAAAACAGATTTGTTCAGTAGATAAGAGAATGAAGGCCCCAGGTGACAACAGGAGAGCCTCCTCCCCAGTCCCAGAGACCTCTGGGCTCAGAAGGCACACTGAAAACGCTCATCCAGGCTGTCTGGATAATTCTGCGTTTTCAAACAAAAGGGATTTACCTTTAAACCACCCCACAGTGTTTCATTCCTTTTTTCCCTCCTCAGGAGGAACTGCAAAAAATTTAAAACCTTGTGCAGAATGGACCAGCGGGAGAGGAGGAAACTGCTCATGGAGGTGAGTGGAGGCTCGAGATCTGGAAGGAGGGAAGGTGAAGGGGGAAGAGGGATCAGGAAGTGTGTTCTTTGGTAAGTTTTGCACTTAAGGTTCCCTGAGAAATAACGGTGTGTCTTGTCAAGCTTGACAGGAAGCGGGGGATGTGAGCTGCAGGGGCAGGTGGGGACTGTTTGGAGTAAGAGGCCTTTGTCATGGCGTAGAGTGGTGTTCGTTGGACTGTTCCAGGAGGTGAGGAGCTGGCAGAATGAGCAGGTCTCTGGCTTCCATGTGGGCCCATCAGCTGGCCCTCATCTTCCTCCAGGCTGGCGGGTGGATGGAGTGGGTGGGGTTTCTTTCTTCCTAAAGCAACCCGGTCTGTCCTCAGGAAGCCAGGCCCCTGTTGCTCCTTCGGTCTTCACTGCACCTCGCAGGGAAGAGCACCCTGCCTGCCCCAGGGACGGGCACTGTGTGGTCACACAGACCAGGTGGACACACAGGTTGCTCAGCCTTGGAACGTATGGTGGATCTGGGACAAAATTGTGTACTCTCTGGGACTCTACACTCTATCCCGATAGTGGTCATTGCTGACAACCCAGTGAGAGTCTACCCCGGTGCCTTGTTGACAAGAATACGCCCCAGATAGCAATGAGAATTATCGGTGACCATACAGATTCTGAATGAACCTTCCTGGCAGGACATTAGAAGTTTCCAAGTAAAAAAGGATGCAAATGTCACCATTACACAATGCCCTGGTCACCCCCTACATTGTCACTCAGATGTGGCAGAAGGGGGTCCCCTTCCTGAGGGAATGAAGGAGCAGTTCTGTGCAGGGTCAATCCTGACGGGATCCTAGGGAGCTGAGGCGTTTGGCATGGCCTCAGGTCCAGCCTGGAGTCAGAAAATCCCAGAGAGCTGGAACAGGCAGAAGCCACTTGGATATGCCCCCTGAGACACCTTTTGCCTCCCCATCCATGCCTCAGCCTGACTAAGGGCCTAGACACACCCCGAGAGTCCAGAGGACAGGACCTTGTTCAGAGGTGTGTCTGGAGGAGGAGTGAAGGCCGGGGGACAGGGCCTCTGGCTGGGAGGGGGAGCGGTCTCCCCTCTGTGGGCACCTGAGCAAGTCACCGCCTCTCTGTGGGCCTCGGTCTCCTCATCTGGGAAATGGAGGGAGATGATCTGTGGTACAGGCCTCACAGGGGTGATGAGGTACAAGGGGGAGAGGAATGTGCAGGAGCTTTGTGCTCCTCCTCCTCGAGTGGGGAGGGGAGAGTACTGGTGACAGTCAGATGACACTGAGTCCTCAGGGGACCCTGAGAGGCATGGGGAGTCCTCCTCACACTTTCCTGATGAGGACAGAGGCTTAGGGGACTGGGTAGGCCTGGGGGCACAGAGGAGGGAGTGTTGGAGCTGGCATTGATTAGAATCAGAGCGCTCTAGAATGGGAGCAGCCATAGACACCAGATGTCCAGGGTCCAAGATCAGGGGCCTGTGAGACACGGGGAAGGGAGCATGGCCACCGGAGCCTGTCCTTGACCCTGCAGGAGGTGACGTCTGTGAGGGCCACCCTGGAGATGGACCCCCAGGGAGCCCAGGAGAGGCAGCAGCAGGTGAGGGGGCCTGAGGGGGAGGGTCCAGGTGTCAGAGGAGGGGCCTCTTCCCTCACAGCTGGAGGCCTGCCCAAGAGAGGGGTCCCTCCTGCTCCAGCCCAGCTCCTGGAGCCCCAGAGCCTGAAATGCCTGCCCTGGAAGTGACCAGGAGGAGGCCTGGGATGGCTGGGCTGAGGATGGATTTGGGGGGGGAGTGGCAGGGACCTCACAACCTGGGATTTGCCAAAAGCCACCTCTGGTAGTTGACGGGGGACGTTGGGTGGTCCTGGAGGGGGCAACTGTGGGGAGGCTGCTGAGGGTCCTAGGCTGCTCTCTGTGGGAGTCTGTGGTGGGCAGGAGGATGGGGTGAAGTGATTTGGGGGAGGGTCCATGAGGGCACCTGAGAGGTGGGACTGATCACCCCTCCCACCCTGATTTCACAGGGTGTCGTCCCCTTCCTGGGCATGTTCCTCTATCACCGAAGCTGCTGAACATTGGGATGGAGGATGATCTGGAAGTGACTGAACCTGGAGTTGGGCGAGGGAGAAGGAACCTGAGGTTTGGGATGAGAAAGCCCTGCACTGGCCCCTGAGCTCTCAGTACCTGGCAAACCTCCTCTCATGAGAACCCCACGGCCACCCCTGGGAGCTGGGGAGTCAGGCTCATCTTAGCGATGCGGGAACAGAGGCTCCACGTAAGCCCCCCACAAGGCTCCCCAGCCTGGGGAAGCTCAGAGCTGCCTGCCTGCAGAGCTGCATGAGGCTGTGTCTGAGCTGCACTCAGCCTCCACCTCAGGCTCTGCCCCTGGGGGAGTGCCATCAGCCCCTGCAAGTCAGGAAGCACATCTGTGGTCCAGCTGTCCCTTCTTGCCTGAGGCCTCAGTCTTCCCGTCTGACATCAGAAATGGGTGGGCTACAAGGTCTCTGGCTTCAGCTCCCCTGTCCCTCCTGCTCTGGAGCCCAGAGCCTGGCCCAGTGTCAAGTTCTTTTTGTGTAAGTTCTGCCCTCTGCTGGGCACTGACTGTCCTGCAGCCTTTGAAGGGGTGGGATAGGGGCTGGCTATGGGCTTGGGGGGCTGTTTCCGATGGACATTCGCTGTCTCCTTTCCAGGGACATCTGGTGACCCTCCAGAAATGGCTTGAGGTGAGCAGCTGTGGGGAGGGTGGGGAAGTGGAAATCAGAGACCTCGCGTGGCAAGATGTTTCGTGTCCTCATCCCTCGGGTCTTACATTTATTGGATGAGTTAGATCCACAAAGCTGGGAATCCCATCACGTTGGTGGTTGCGGGAGGGGCTGGCATCAAGGACACCTTCCTGGATGAGGAACTAATTCAAGCCAACTGTGAGGACAGGTAAGTCCTGAATTGAGTGGGAAAGCAGGAGGGTTCCCTAGTGAACACAGACACCAGGCCGGATCCTCACTCCCCACAAGTCCCTGGCAGGGTTCCCCAACCAAGCCCTGTCTGCACCCTGTCCTGCCTCCCAGAAATGCAAAGTCATCAGGAGGATCCAGCTGCTCCAACAGGCTGCAAATAAGTATGATCTGGAGCCCGAAGAGCTATTTGGGACCTGGTTCCAGGCCATGGAGCCCCTCACTGTCGATGAGAGCTGAGGGCACAGGAGTTGGTTGAGGGCAGGCCAGACTCTCTTTGATGGCCGGATTCAGATCGTGTGCCCTGGCTCCCTGATCAGCCCCAGACCTCAATGCATGGTGACCCATGGAGCATCAGGCCTCAGCTGCTGGCAGGCTTTGGGAGTGACACCTGAGGTGAGGCTCCTGGTAGCTCACAGGCCGCTCTGTCCTGTAGCTACTGCCTCTCCTGCCGGCTGGAGCCCATACACCAGAAGGCGAGCAAAATGCGGCTCTTCAAGAGAAAGAACTGGCCATCCTCCAGTTCAGAGCCTAGTGAGTGTTGGGACCAGCAGCGACTGAATCCAGGGGCTCAGTATAGCTTCGAGCTAAGCATGGGCCTGGATCCCAGCTCCACTGCTGACCAGGCCTGTGAAAGGTTGCTCCCCTCTCCTCTCTGGGACTCGGTTGCCTCCTCTGAAATGGGTGACGCTAAATGATGTCTCCCGCATCAAGGACAAATGGGGTGCTGTTGATGAACTGAGCATTCGGCACAGGGTTTGGATCAGAGTGAAGGGGGGCAGGGAGGTGTGCCGTGAATCTCAGGGAGGCACCCCAAAATAGTCTGTTCCTTCTTTTCAGCCAGCGTGCCCTTGGCAAGGAGCCATAACACTCTGGAGACCACAAGTACAGCTCCTCCTGAGCAGCGGGAACACTGGCGCCCTCGGGGTGCCCCGGGCCAGCTCTTCCCACCTGAGTGAAGGAGGACATCTTAAGACTTTCCCTGGTTTCCCCTAAAGCCCCAGAGGGAGGGCCCCACCCATTCCAACTCCCTGACATCTGCACCCCAGCGACTGTTAACCCATTGGTGAGGAGCGATATTATTTCTTTAATAGTAAATGGTAGATTTGACTCTTATGTTATATCCTGTTTCTGTCACAGCCTGGGTGTTGTGGTGTGGTTCTTTCACTGCTTATGCTCATGTAAACGAGACACAGAATCTCACTTTCCTCCTTCAATTAAGAAATCCTGTATGGTTACAGCTTATTGTATGTGGAAGAAGGGAGGGGGGAAGACCAGTCTCCTCCCTGGCTACTGAATGACACCCTCAAGTCCCCTTCCTCAGAAAACAGGTGCATTTCAGTGTGGTTCACCTGGGACAGGAGCAGAGACAGCCCCTCAGATCTCCCTGGAGGTAGAGGTTGGAGGGACTTTCCCAGGCAAAGCAACAACCACTGAAATGTGGGTGTTTTTCAAATAGCACTTACCAGGACCATGTCCTTCCCTAGGATAGTGGCTGTCTTTCTACAGCTTGCAAGGAAGAAGGAATGTTTTTTGCTTCTCTTGTTGAGGTTTCTTTTGACCAGATATTGGAACTTGTCGTTTTCTAATCAGTCTCTGGATTTGCATCTACACTAAATGAGGAAAAAAAGTAGAAAGAGAAAAGTTTGCCTGTGGAAGGGACAAGGCCAGAGGAAGACCATGTGCAGATGGACTAAGGGCCGACAGGACATCCCCCTCAGGCCGCCTCTAGGGCTCCCTGTTCACCCTTTGCCTCGATTGGAATCCTCCTAGGATCCTGCCCCATGCACTTGGAAGTCCTTTTCTTGCTTGTTTCATATCCAGAGGGAAAGATTCACGATGCAGCTTTTAAAGGTACAATCAGACTTTGTTCCATAAACCTCACTTCTCTCTGTGAACTAGGATTTATAGCATCCCCATACTTCCTTGTATGATTCTCTTTGCGCAGAAATTCGCTAGAAGGCCCCCAGCCTCTCTGTCAGGTACATGGTGGCCTTTCCTCCCCGACTGTGCCTGATGGATCAGGGGTGAGCTCTGGTTTGCCAGGACAATAGACCTTAATCCTGTCCACTGAATGACCCCCACTGTCCCTTGCTGCCCAGGGTGACATCTGGGCCCGTGTGCTTCTGAGGTCCATGGTCACAGACAATCACTAGTTTACACACTCAGTCGTGTTGTTGCAGACTTGTACCAAAGGGGCAGTTGGGCCTGAGTGTATACAACACATAGCCCCTGGGACATCTGTGTTCCTTTCTCCAGTCTGTGCTGTGGTTATGTGGATTTGTGTTACAGGGATGTGAAACTTTCCTGTTGGGAGTTTTGAAAGATGAGGCAGGAGAGGGGCAGGTATAGAAGTGGGTGCAGCAGGGGAATATCACCAATCTTAAACACCACAGACACAACAGACACAACCTTACCAATTAAAATACTGAAATGCTCCCCGCGTGGGTGGTGAACAGACACTGCTCAGAGCTCACCCCAAGAACCCACTCCACGACCAGGAGCTAAAGTGTTACCACCCAGCATTTTGAACATCATGCCCTGGAAACATCCTGTAAAATAAGGGCCATTGTATTGACTTCCTTGATACTTCTTCCCACTCCTTTCTGAAGGCTGCAAGTGTCACCCAGGGAGGCCTTTTCAGTTCAGCCAGAAGTACAGTAGAAATCCTGGTTCCCACAGCCCAGGCCCTTCCTTCCAGGGCCCTGTCATCCGGGAAAGAAAGAATTTACACATCGGTGTAGACAACACAAGCACACACACACTCATGTCCCACCCAAATCCCAAGATGCATGAAATACTAAGAGATTAAAAGTGACTTCAGAAACAGATCAACCAATTGCAAAATAAGGGTTTCATTAGGATCCTGACTCAAATAAAATGTAAAACCAGGAAATAACCTTGACAAATCTGGGAGACTTTGGATACTGACTAGATAGTTGATTATCCGAATGACATTTTTATTTTTGTATGTGATAACGTTATTGTGTTTGTGTTCAAAAAATCCCTCATCTGTAAGAGAAACTGAAATATTTACAGCTGAAATGATGTGCTCTCAGCCATCTCAGCTGGTTTATTCTTTGAGTTTGGTGTGAGGATAAACAAAGTCAGATGGTATACGAGTTGACAATCTTTGAAGCAAGTAACAGGTTCACAGAGATTGATTTATCTCTACTCTGAGATTTCGAGATTTTTGAAAACCTTCAGAACACAATTTTGATAAAAGTAGTATACTTGGTGTTCACATTGCAATGTTACAAATTAAAACATCACAAATATAAAGGAATACTTCTCCTTGCTGACCTAAGGAAGTTCTCTCTCAGTCTGGCTTCTGTGAATGACCTGATGATGCCACCAATTGTTCACTTATCACATGTTTGTTGAGTAATTCCTATGTATTCTGTGCTGTGTGCAAGGCAAACACATTTCCACGATTCTGGATCTAATGTGGGAAGGAAGGCAATGAGCCTGCTGCAAGGTTCTCTGAGTGGAACATAATGTCCCCAGGGGGTATGCTCATTGTTTAGATTCCAAAATCAAAGCTACACAAATTTGCCAGGTAACAGAGAAGAGATACTTAATTCATGATATAGAAATCACCTATATCTGAATACCATGTGACAATGAAGAGAAAGATTGATGGATTTTATGTTATAATTAGATGCAAAATCATAGTGCTTGCCCCTGGCCGAGGGGTTTAGTTTGGCATGTTGTGCTTTGGTAGACCAGGTCCAGTTACCAGGCTCGGACATACAATACTCATTAGCAGCCACGCCGTGACGGTGAACTGTATAGAAAGTAGAGGAAGACTGACAACAAATGTTATCTCGGTGAATCTTTCTCAGCAAAAAAAAAGAAAAAAAAAAAGAAAAATCACAATAAAAATGTATGGAATCAGATTTAATATACATTAAAAGACAAATCTCATTCAAGTAGGTATCATCTCTTCATTGAGTGTAAGTTCTAGAAAAAACAAATGTAAGTTCAAAACAGTAATGCCTCAGCTTCAATTATCCTATCAATTTTAATATAAAAAGGAGAAAACTCACCAAGTATACTCAAATAAATAAATATTGAGGTTTACCATGAAAGGTCAAGATCATGATGGACGTTACAAAGAGATGCTGTGAGAGTCAAGCCTGTCTCATGGGGAATTTCCCAATGGCACCACTCAGCTTTTCTTCAGTACTGATGCTGCTTTCCTCACTGTGTTTTCAGGATGCCTTTCTTGGCTCCTTGCTCTGTCTGCCTACCCGGCAATCTCATCTGTCCTCGAGACCACAGTCTCTCCCATGCTTTTCTTCACTTTCTGTGTCTGTCTCCTGATATCTCTAGAAGATGCCTGTTGCCTGCAGAGGATCTGTGAGCGACCCAGACCCATTCCTGGACTCATCTCTGCCCAATATGGACAGTGGGCTGGGGTGGGATCAGGGCTGGTGTGAAGATCCCTCGGCCCCAGCATGGTCCAGGGATTCACATGGACCAGCCTGTGTGACTGTTTCGAAGGTATATGCGACTCCAAAGAACTTAAGAGTTCACCTTTACTGCTGCAGGCCTGGAGTCCCTGCAGTCTACTGTATCCACAGACTTGCTGGGGCTTCTCCAAGGTCTCATCCCACTGACTGCACCTGACCTCATCGCCAGGTTGGGAAATTATTCCAGTAACTGGACTCTGAAATATGCAGCAGCTTAGGCTTCAGGGTGCATAGAACTTCAGTTTTCTGATTGTGTTTAGTTTCATGGTCTTACTGTTTCCACTATGAAGTGGGGCATATCTTTTGATCTTTCATTTTCAAAACAAAATAAAATGTGAAATTTGAACAAAATGGAGGATGAAGACTACCATCCATGGAGAACGGTCTCAGCTCATGTGGATATTCCACCCTCCTTCTATCCCTGGAGACGTGTCTCAAATCCCACTGTGCATCACAATCATTGGAGGGCTTTTAAAACTCAGATTGCTGGACCTCAACCCTAGTAGGTCTGGGGAAGGAATGGAGAATTTTCATTTCTAAGAGGTGATGTTGATGCTGCTGGTACAGAGACCACACGTGGAGAACAGGATTCAGTGACACCATCAAGCTGATGTTAGACAAGGACAGAAAGCTCAAGGTCATTATCCAGTGTCAAATCCAGATCAGCTGCCGTCCGCCATCTTGCTTCAGTTCGTTCCTCTCCTCCTCTCTCTGTCATGGTCAAATACACACATGCTGGTGCCCCACAGCCCACTGTTATTGGGACACACGAGTTCCAAGGACTCCATAGCTCCTTTTAGTGCCTCATCTCTAATGACATTATTCACTATTCCATCCCTAGTCATTCACTTCCACACCCCGATCCTATCTTCACCCAACTCTCCTGCTCACAAATCAGTAATTCAGAAACACCGTATTCCCAACACAAATTTCCACATTTCCAGTTTTTACACGAAGAACTCCACTCTAAATAATCATTCTTTAATAAACTAGATTACTCCAGCAGGAATATCTTCACAAGCCTCTCTTACTTTTCTTCTCATACTCCTGTCTATTAATCTCAGTTTCCACAGTCCATCATTTCAATCATCCACTGACCATACTCCCAGATTCCTTATTGCCATCATAACCACCCTGCACACTTCAGATGATTTCAAATACCTGCCATGCCATGTTGACACTTGCACTGAACAGAGAATGCACCAGAAGTCTGTGTATCCCAACAAAGAATCAACAGCAACCAATGGACCTATATGCATTTCTCTAATGCTTCCTGAATGCTCTACTCAATTCTTTCCATTTCTTGAGTTCCATAAATCTCTATATTCCGACCTCCTCCATATTTCACAGATAAATTGTTAACCACCAGACAAGAACTCTTTCACTCTCTAGTCATCAGATCTACAAATATTCCTCATGAGAAATTCATTTCTCACACCTTTTCTGTTGTTATATGCAAAGAAATTGATTTCTTGGCTGAAACCACTCTGATTTTTATCTTTTCCTTCCATTTCAATGACATCATGCCCTCAATATTTGTTGTGCTTTCCATAACTTCCCTACTGGAATCATCCCTCAAGTTTCAAATATGCACAAATCTCCACCATCTACAAACCAATCTTTCATCCAGCATTCTTAATAGTCCTCACTCTCCACACCCCTCCTCTCCTCCTCCTGCCAGGTATCCATTGTGAAAAGTTCACATATATCCCAATGCCTCTGTTTCCACAGTGCCCACCCAATCCCACTCAGATTCTGCGGATGCTTCTCTTGCTAACCTCACAAGCCATGTCTCTTACTAATCCACTAGGGACTTTTCATGATTGATCTGACACCCTCTGCAGTAGCACATGACATTGCGGACTCCAATGTCCTTTTAAAAGACCATTTGTCCTTGGGATTCACCACCCTTCACTGTCCTGCTCTTGCCTGTCTAAACTTCCTGAGCTACTTCCTGGCTTCTCTTTATGACCACCCCACAACGACTGATGCTTCCCAGAAGTCAGCAATGCTCTGACACCTGTTCCCCATCTGCATCCTCCTTCTGGGGCAACCCCATCCATTTCCCTGGTTTCAAATACCACTAATGAGCCAAACATGTCCAAAGAATCAACAGAGACTTAACTCTGATCCCCAGACCCATTTATCTACCTGCCCACTCACCACATCAGTGATGACTCAACTCACAATGACCAGGTCCCAAGTTGAACAAATCGCTTCCCCAAATAATTTGCTTCTCTCTCAGTGTCCCCAAACTCACTTATTTGTGGTAATAACCTATCTACCCCTGGGTGTCACTCTGGACACCCTGCCACCCCACACTCACATATCAATGAACCATCCATCCACCCTTCTGAATCTACCTACAGGTTATCCACTTCTGATTTATTTCTAATCACCTTTCAGGTCTCCTACAAATTAACATTTCCACACAGTGAACTCTCTTGTTCTAGTAACCTAAATTACAAAACCCCATTTTTCCTCTTTGTTGATTTTTTTCTATTTTAGTTATATGTGCATTTTTATGTATTTCTTTCAAGATTTGGTTCTTTCTCACTAAATTGGATATTCCATGAAGACAAGACTAATATGGATTTTCCAAATTTTCCCACAATAGTGTTCACATATGGGTTTGCACACAAAAAGTACTCACATATATTATGTGTACAATATATATTTTATATTTATATACATATAAAATTCAAACACTAAAACTTTGCTTCATGAAATATTTTAAATCCATCCACTTAACTAATCTTTTTTTTTTTCCCAAGGTAGATCAGCCCTGAGCTAACACCCATGCTAATCCTCCTCTTTTTGCTGAGGAAGACTGGCTCTGAGCTGACATCTATTGCCAGTCAACCTCCTTTTTTTCCCCAAAGCCCCAGCAGAGAGTTGTATGTCATAGTTGCACATCCTTCTAGTTGCTGTATGTGGGACATGGCCTCAGCATGGTCAGAGAAGGAGTGCATTGGTGTGCACCCAGGATCCTGACCCCAGCCACCAGCAGCAGAACACGCACTTAACTGCTAAGCCACGGGCCGGCCCCTCCACTTAACTACTCTTGTGCAAATATACCACCTTTATAGTGGTACACTGCAATAAATTAGCAAGAGTAGCTTAAGATTCCAAATCCTTTCTCCTGGTAATCCAATCACGAGACTCTAGTTACAATGATCTGTTTAAAATGCAAAAGTGATCAGTTCATCTTAACATTTAAATCCTCCATTTCTATCTTCAGCACATATTTCTCCTGTTGTCTTATCATAAATATTAATACTACCCTTTTCATTACCTGATATGTTCCAGTTTGGAGGGAAAACTATTTGGTCATTCTATTTGTAAAGCACTTACTACATACAAAGCTCTGGTATAAAATCCGTGATCTACAAAATAACTATACAGACTGACTGCCCCTGTTTGATTTAGTCTTAGTGAGAGGAAAGAGATCATAAATGGCAAAGGATGTATAACATGCCATGTAGAAATCATTGCTGTGATGAACGATAAGGCAGAGACTAAGAGTTTGGGCTTGAGCACATTTTCAAATTACTTGTCTTTGTGTGTGTGTGTGTGTGTGTGATGGTATGAATTGCTTCCTCCTGGGGGTTGGGGGAACCACCTATGCCTTGGGAAATTTCCTCCAGGTGCACTTAATATGCACTTTGTTATCCATGTGTGCTAGTCAGGATTCTCTAGAGAAATAGAACCATAGAATATATATAAACATATAGAAGTGGAGATTTATTTTAGCAATTGGCTCACAAGGTTATGGAGGTTGAGAAGTTCCACAATCTGCCATCTGCAAGCTGAAGAACCAGCAAAAACAGTGATATACTTCTGTCAAAGTCTGAACGCCTTAGAACCAGGACATCTGATGTCCATGGGCAGGAAATTATGGACATCCCAGGTCAGGAGGAGACAGTGGATTCAGCCTTTCTTTGCTTTTTGTTCTAGTGAGCCCTCAACAGATTAGATGATGCCCACCCACACTAGTGAGGGTGGGTTTGTTTATGTAGACTATGGAATCAAATGCTAATCTCTTCCAGAGACATCCTCACAGGCACACCCAGAAATAATGCTTCACAGTCTATCTGGGCACCCCTGAGTGTAGTCAAGTTGACAGCTAAAGTTAACCATCACATCATGGCTCTATCAACCAAGACCAACAGAGACATCACAACGTGACTTATGTCATTTAAATTTTCCAGAACACATGTTAAAGAAGTAAATACAAACAGATGAAACTGGATTTTATAACATTTTTATTTAACCTAAGAAATCTAAATATTATCATTTGAAAATGTAGTCCACATCAGTACAAAGAACAAGATACTCAGGTTTTCCACCCACTCTGTCTTACTGGTGAATTTTAATGAATACTGGTTCCTCATATATCTTAATATGATCCAATATATAATTTTCTCCCATCTATTTAAGTTTTATTGTATCAAAAGGAAATCATTTTCTCCTTATTGTCAAACTGCTCTGCTATCTCTTTTTTTAAAAAAATTCAAGTTATATATTGAGTTTATGTTAGAACTGAAATTAAGAATTTAAGTAATTAAGAAGGAATTGATTCCAGCAAAAGGCTAGTTTACTAAAGTGGAAGACAGTTCAAGAGCAAATCTCTCAAGAAAACCATAGGGTCAATGACATTGGAAAATTCAGGGTAGAATTAGAAGACACATGGGGTGTGATTAAAAGGGGAGTAGAGAGAAAATGGGGACGAATTGATATCAGAAGTGAAAATACACAAGCATGTTCCCAGTTGATGAAAGACATCACTCCACAGGTTCAATTAATTCAAGATTCCCTAAGCAGAGTGCATATACAGGAACTATTAATGAAATAAACTATGGTCTAAAATCCAAAGTTAATAAAAAGGATTTTAGGGACTAGAGAGGCCAAATAAACAAGAAAAAGGCCAATTGGTGATTTCTACCCATAAAGAAAATAAGATAGACATCAACAGAGCAGCATTTTTAAAATGCTAAAAGAAATCTCATGTCAAACCAGAATTCTACACCCAGCAGCAATAGTGCCCCAAATTACAATGTTCTAGAAAAACTTAAAGTGAAACTTTTCATTGTTAGTAGCCTTTAATTAGACAAAATACTGCAGTGAGTTATCACAGCCAAAGGAATATGATCCCAGGTTGAAAACCAGGAATGCAGGAACGACTGAAGAGGAAAGGAAAGGATAATTTATAAGTAAATATAAATGAATTTTATTTTGTGAAGTAATTCTAGAAATCTCTCATGGAGATTAAAATATATGTAGAATAAAATGCATGAAAACAGTAATACAAATGTCAAGAAGGTTAAAAATAGAATTGAAAGTGTTGAAGGTATTAGCATTTGGGGGAGATGGTAAAAGTAATTATTCATATTAGACTGTATTAAGGATTCAGGATTTAACCATTAGTGCAATTAAACAAAGATTTCTATATGATTTCAACTAATAAGTTTATAGAGAAATTAATGGAATAATAAAAGAGTTAAATCAACATCAGTGAAGTAAAGAAAGTAAAGGAACATTAATTATTCAGGTCAAAGGGAAGGGAAAGAGTAAGATGGTTGAAATAATTACAAGTTTACTGGTAATTACTTGAGATGTTAATGCACAAAATACTAATTTCTTTTTAATGGCTGTGTGCTATGTTCTAGAGACTTGTTAATAAAAATTTTGGACATTCTTTTATTGATAAACGTTTACACAGTCTCTATTTTTTCCTATTAAAACATAAGTTGTATGGGGGCCGGCCCGGTGGCGCAAGCGGTTAGGTGCGCGCGCTCCGCTGCGGCGGCCCGGGGTTCGCTGGTTCGGATCCCGGGCGCGCACCGACGCACTGCTTGGTAAGCCATGCTGTGGCGGCGTCCCATATAAAGTGGAGGAAGATGAGCACAGATGTTAGCCCAGGGCCGTATTCCTCAGCAAAAAAAGAGGAGAATTGGCGGATGTTAGCTCAGGGCTGATCTCCTCACAAAAAAAAAAAAAAAAAAAAAAAAAAAACATAAGTTGTATGGACATTTTGTACATATACACTTCCATTTCTAATTTTACAGAAAGTATCCATAGTGGAAGAAAAAGGAAACATTAAAATATTGATAGAAACTGCAAATACCATCTCCCCACACAATTGTATTAAATTATTTCATCTACCAACAGTATCTGACAGTGTCAATAATCCAACATTTTTGTGTATAGGTATAAAGCTTTAGGAATCTCTCAAATCCCATTGATAAGAGACAGGACGTCTCCTCTGGATCATCCATTGATTGGATTATCCACTCCCTTCCTCCATAAAAGGGGAATCAGAGGCAGAAGTCCCTGCATTTTCCAGCAATCCACAGGCTGTCTGCACATCAGGAGTGGGGTCAGCAGGACAACTCTGCAGCCATGGAGGAACCTGCATTGTTCTGTTTTCCAAGCCAGCCTATTCTGGTGAGCGTGGAATCCATATGGACGGCAAGAATGTCCATTTCTACACTTTGTCCTTCTGTGAAACCTCTTTAAGTGAGCAGGCTGTAGCTCTTAAAACAAGAACAAACCTTACTGAAAGTTGTTTCTTAGGTGTTAATGTTTGTTAGGTAATGTTCAAGGTATTGTACTTTTCTGTAGAGGGAGCTTTCTTGGGTTAATAGGCCAGACATTTGTTTTGTTTTGTTTTTAACCAACAAAATCAGTGGGAAGTGGAATTAGTATTCAGCCCTGCACCTTTCACATTGTTCCCATCTCTGGAAAATTTTTTACCCACAATGTGATTGGTCTTTTTAAAAAAATATTCAGTTCTGTGCTCAAATATCACCTCATCAGTTAGTCCTTCCCTAATCTCTTCATCATCAATAATTGTAGGTGGGTGACCCCATGCCGTAGCGGTTAAGTGCGCACAATCCTCTGTCGGTGGCCTGGGTTCAGATCCTGGGCATGCACTAAGGCACCACTTGTCAGGCAAAGCTGTGGCTGGAGCCCATATAAAGTTGAGGAAGATGGGCACAGATGATAGCACAGGGCATGTCTTCCTCAGCAAAAAAAAAGGAGGATTGACATGGATGTTAGCTCAGGGCTGATATTCCTCACAAAATAAATAAATAAATGAAATAATTGTAGGTAATTTCTTTCCCTTTATCCCTCCTTACTGTTATTCCTCCATCCCTCCCTCTGTCTCTGTATCTCTGCGTAGCCCTTACTGTTTATTACAAGATCTAATTGTACCTAACACTATATTACACATTCATTAGTCTCTTTATTAACTCTTCCCTTTCACCAAGATTAAAATAAGCAGGGGCAGTGACTTTTTAAGTTAAATTCTGGATCATGGGTTTTAGTACATAACTTGGCTTATAATAGGTGCTCTATAAATGGGAGGATCAAATAACTTTCCCTCCAACCTGGGACATGTTGCAGAATGAAAGGGATGGTATTAAGCATTATGGCAAGACAACAGGGATGAAACGAGATTTATGACTTCACTGTTAAAAAGTATCTGAGGGGCTGGCCTGATGGCGCAAGCAATAAAGTGCGTGCGCTCTGCTGAGGCAGCCCAGGGTCCACCGGTTCTGATCCCGGGGTGCACCAACGCACCTCTTGTCAAGCCATGCTGTGGCGGCATCTCATATGAAGTAGAGGAAGGTGGGCATGGATGTTAGCCCAGGGCCAGTCTTCCTCAGCAAAAAAAAAAAAAGAGAGGATTGGCAGATGTTAGCTCAGGGCTGATCTTCCTCACAGACACAGAAAAAAAGAGTTTCTGAAGACAGAAATGAGAGATTATAAAGGAAACGTGCACTGATTAGGTTTACATTTCAAATAGATTATTGTGGCTAGAGTCTTAAAATGAATTACAGACAGAAAGGATTTGCAATATTAGTGATAATTTATTGCAGTATACCACAAAACAGGTTATATCCTTGTATAACTTCAGTCGAGTGAATTTATTTGAAAATTTTAGAAAGTATTTTTGGGAGTTTGAATAATTTCTTTCAATAAATATATTGAGTACCTTCTAAGGGCACAGCAATGAGTGAATACGGTAGTGTAAAACATTACAGTCTACGTTAGTCTTCACTTCATGGAGTATCCAATTTAGTGAGAAAAACACTATGAGAGAAATAGATGATAATACAGGTACAATTAAAAATTTTAAAAATTAACAGAGACAATGTGACATTTTTTTTGATGGCTGAATCAGGAAATGCCACTCTGTGGAAATGGCATTTTGTAGGAAATCTAAAAGGTGCTCAACAATTATTCAAAAGTGGAGAATTTATATGTAGATTCAGGAGGGAGGAGGGATGGTTCATTGATGTACAAGTGTGGAGTGGCAGGGTGTCCAGAATGACACTCAGGTGTAGAAAGGATATCAGTACCAACAAGTGAGATTATGGGACCCTGAGATATGGGTGATTATTTGGAGAACTTGTTTGTTCAACTTGGGACCTGCTAACTGCAAGCTGAGTCATCGAGTTATCACTGATGTGGTGAGTGGTCAGATGGGTATTTGTGTCTCAGGGTTGAAGCCAGATCTGTGTTGACTCTACGGGCATTTCTAGTTCATTACTGGTATTTGAATCCAGGGAAATGGATGGGATGGCCTAGAAGAGGATGTGGAAGTGGAACCAATGTGAGAGCAGGATTGAATTCTAAGAAGCATCAATTGTGTTAAGTCAGATGGTGGAGCCCGGATTAACAGGGAGGAGTAGGAGGAGACAGGAAGAGTCAGGGGAGGAAAAATGGTTATTTACAGTGGATAGGACTGTGTGATGGGAATATGGCATGTGTGAGTTATTTACTTATGAACAGGAGAACATTTGAGTGAAGATGGGACTTAGGTGTGCAAGTGAAGTGAGCATCAAATTGCGGAGAGGAACGTGATTTCATTAGAGATGAGGCACTAAATTACTATGCTCTGGGCACATGACCATCTAGTTTTCATAGTCCTCTCTGCCCTTGACTCATATCATCTTGATGTCCCAGGATCTAGTTCTCAGTGTGTGGTGCCTGTGCCAGCAGCATCAGCATCATCAGGGAACAATGAGAAGTGCAAATTCTTAGACCTCCCCAGGGCTCCTTGGGTGGAGGTCCAACAATCTGTGTTTTAACAACCCTCCAGATGATTGTGATGCAGTTTGAGAGATATTTCTCCAGGATACAGGAGGATGGAAGATCCAAATGCGGGGAGAACATTCTCCATGGCTGGCAGTCTGCATCCCCCATTTTATTCAGATTTCACATTTCATTTTGTTTTGAAACGGGGAGCTCAAAAGAAATATGATGCCACAGACTTCAGAGAAGAAAAGACAGGTCCATTTAGCCAAGAGCAAATGGAGACATCGTGAAAGGTCTGCACTTCCTATAAGACTCACCAACTGCATTTTCAAGAGACCAGTTAGAAGAATAACTTCCCACCCTGGCAATGAGGTCAGTACAGTCAACGGGAGGAGACCTTGCAGAACCCTCAGTAAGTCTGTGCATACAGGAAACTTCATGGACTCCAGGCCTGCTGCAGTGAAGGAGAACTTTTAAGTACTTTCTATATCACAAATACCTTAAATATAATTGCACCAGGTGGTCCAGGTGAATGCCTGGGCTGTGTTGGTGCTGGGTCTCTAAACCCCAGCCTCAACCCCAGTGCCACACAGTCTTCAGACTGGGCAGAAGTGATCCCAGGAGTGGGTCTCAGTCTCCCCCAACCACTCTACAGACAGCCCGTAACTTATGTAGACATCTGGAGACAGAGTCAGAAAGTGAAAAAAGCAAAGGAAGGACTGACTGAGGCCCTGAGGGCAGACAGGTTTGACAGGGAGGCAGAGAGAGCAAGGAGCCAGGAACGATGTTCTGGGACCTGATGGAAAATAGGAGAAGGTCATGCTGAAGAAGCCAAGAATTGTGGCCCTGGGGAAGTGGTTCCCCATGAACAGTCCCCAGTTTCACTCACCTCATTTAATGTCAACCCCTCTTCTTGCTCTGGACCGTGATGCTTTGTCATTTTATAATTGTACTTTATTAAACTCTTTTGAGAGACATAAATGTGAAGAGTCGACAGTTGTGTGGGTGAAAGATCGGGTTTCATGTGACAGGGAAAGAAGATCTTTACTTGTCCTTGTATACTGCAATTTCTGCTTACCATGATTCTTATTCACTTGTATATTAAAGGTAATTTGGCCCAAGGGATCATTTAGTATTTTTAGTTATATTTTTTTAGAATACTTGCCATCAGGAAAAGATGATACCTATTGTAAAGAGCTTTAACGTTGTTTAACGTTAAATTAATTTGATTCTATAAAAGTCTTACTTTACTAAGCTTGCTTTTATATCTCATTCTAACATAAGTTGTATCCTTATCTTTGCCAAATGCTAACTCAAATACAAGCCATTTTCATATAATTTATCTAGCCCTTAGTCTACCTGTTACAGCCTTATCTGTTACCTAAAATAACCTCGGTGATTTTTTAAAACAGAGTTCACCTTAGATTCTTAACAAGGAAAATGTTGTTTGGGAGCATTTAGCACTGAGTGAATCTTGGCAGCAGGCTTGCTGCCTTCACCTTGACACTAGGTCCTGAGTCAACGATATTTGTCCACCTGCTCACAGAGTAGGTCACACCATAATTATTCAATAAACATGTGATGAACAATATTTGGTGGCAAAAAGGGTCAAGTTACAGAAGTGAGATGGTAGGACTCTTTTACTGGGTCAGGATGGAAAAGGACTGATGTGGTTTTGGAAGGATCTGGAATTTTCTGGACTTTCTTGAAGAGCTTTGATAGAGCAGTCTTAGCAGCCATGGGGAAGGAAGCCTATTTCAGAAGTTCATAGTGATTGAGAAACAGAAGGGCAGAGAGTGAGTGGAGGTGGACAGCTGTGCCTTGTGCCTCCTGACAATGGCCTCTGGATTTGACACAACGATGGCTCCTTCCTGGAGCCCACAGCTTTGGTGTGAGGCTGACTCCTCCCTAGGATTAAGCTGTTCTAATTCCTCAGTGTGAGCTAATCTGCATATTACAAACCCCCTGATGTCCTGGGACAGGGGGTGTCAAATGGCCCTCTCTGGTCCAATAGGATCCAGGCACAGGACCCTGTATCTAACAGGAGGTAGAGCTGGATATACATGGGGTTCTTACCTGCCAGACCTGGAGTTCTGGGGAGTGGAGCTGAGAGAGGTCACAGTGTAGGAGCCACTGACAGGGTCTGAGGCCACCTGGGAGGACAGCAGAGTAGGGGTGGGCTTGGCGGACGGTCAGGACAAGACCTGTCCCCTCATTTGTATGCTGCATTTCAGTGCCTGGACACAATCCACTCCTTAAGTCTCGTTAACATGAGCTGATTTCTTCCCTCACTGGATGTTTTCTTCCCTCTTATATTCTGTTAAATTATTTTAAGTTAACTTTAGTTGGGTTTTCTTTCCCATACCTTTAATTTATTCCTGAAGAATTATTAGATGTAGACCATGATTTCAATGAGTTACATTGAAAAACGAAGGTGTTCATATGTGATAATTGCAGACATGAGAAATTTAAATGATGACATCGGGCGTTGTCCATGATCTTCAGGACATCCATATGATAAGCCACGTGATAATCAGAATTTTTAAGACAAGGTACTATTGGGATTTGATGGTTTGAGTGAGAACAAAGGGGAGCCCTACAATTGATTCAGTTTATCAACAGCACACAATCCTCCCTCACTTCTTCCAGCTCCTGGTGGTACCTGCTTCCCTGTCTTGTGGCAGCAGATCTCCAAACTATGCCTACGTTTTTCACGTGATCTTCTTCCCTCCATGTCTCTGTGTCCTGTCCTTTTATTAGGACACCAGTCATTGAATTGAGGGCCCACCCTAAATCCAGTATGAGTTCATCTGCGGATCTTTAATCACATCTGCAAAGACCCTGTTTGCAAATAAAGTCATATTCTGAGGTTCTGGGTTAACTTGAATCTTTGGGAGACGTTATTCAACCGACTACATCCTCTACCCTCAAGTTCAGGTTGGGAGCTGGCTCAGGCAGATATGAATGGTAACAATATCAGAGGAGTTGTTTTCAACAACAATATTGGAGGAGTTGTTTTCTTCAAAAGTACTTGATTCAACATAATAAACTTAAAAACAACTTTTTTTGAAATCGTGATGGTGATTCTTAAATTCATATGGAAGAGAAAGTCTACGAAATGAAAGAAGAATTGTTGAGAACAAACCACCAAACAAAATAAACATGAAGGAGAATAAGGACAAAGTGACATCAAAACATTTCCCCAGTTCCGTTAACAACAAAGGCAAATTAACGTGCTCACAGAATCATTCTCTCCACTGAAGCAACAGTTCAGTTGGACAAAACTGACAGAATCAAGTGTTTCAGAACTCTGAATTATAATAAAAATCTTACAGCATCCAGAGGAGTGATTAATGAAGGAAAACGTGGCTGAATTTGGGTAAGAAAGCACTGTGGTGATTTTGGTTAATGCCTACCCGCTGCCATACCCTGGTACAGAGGAGGATGTGAGAGGATGGGAGCCAAGATTCCTTGCATGGCTCCCTCATGACAGATGAGAAATACTAACCAGCTTCTTCAAATAGGGTGATTGTGTGACTGTGTGGTAGTTATCTGTCTTTTGGGTCCCTGAGGGACCAGCGCAGAAGGTGACAGTTATTTCTCCCCCTCAGGCAGGAGGGACTTTCCAGGTGGTGTCATTGTCTGATGAAAGATTTAAAGGTCTATGTTACTGGTAGATGTCTTGGTGAGGGATGATGGCTGGGGCAGGAGAGATACATAAAAATCTGGAAGGGAAGCATCTGAGTAGGAAGTTTATTGGGGAATCAAGGCTTAGAATGGCCACTGCATCTACCAGGGAAGCCGGAGTGCAATGTGCATGCCCAGGATGGACGGGTGCTCAGAAAAGAACTGAGGTGACCTGGGCTTGCACCTCTGGTAGATCTGTGGGCTCCATGCAGGTAGGGGGTAAAGTCTAAGGAAGAGTTACAGGGGGCCCAGCTGCAAAGACTGGAGATGTTTTGGGGCCGGCCCAGTGGCACAAGCAGTTAAGTGCACGCGCTCTGCTTTGGTTGCTCAGGGTTCGCAGGTTCGGATCCCAGG